>NC_136262.1:69517668-69719190 GCF_964187855.1 Myxine glutinosa
ATCGGCCCAGCGGAGAAGAAGAATACACCATTTATTATTTTAAAGTGTTTTTGTGCCTTTTCATTTTTGGTGCTTTTCGTGCATTTTCATTGTGGTGTATTTCTTTATTATGGTGCCTTCATTTTATGGGTATATATGGTATGGTGTATCGGTGCAGTGCATGGCAATGGCATTTTCCCCTTCTCAAAACATCTTCTTCTTTTCCCACAAAAGACAGGTCCTGGGTGACAGTGTAAATAGTTAGTGTCTTGTAAATAATGCTCCCCACCGGCTAAATGTTTAGTTTGAAGACCATTCCGTAATTCGGTTAATTGTGGGCGTGAGTCAGTTAGATAGGATGCATTGCAGCAGGTGGGACATATCTAGTGTTAAAACTGTCGCACTCAGGGTGAGGTTAAAAGTAGAGGGTAACCACACCTAAGTGTCACATTAATTTAAAAGATAGTCCCTTTTGTTTCGGCTCGGGACGAGCCTGGAAAAAGGGGGGGGGGGGGGGGTGCAGTGTTGCGGTTTTAGAACCCACACTTGTATATAAACTCTTGTAAATATCTCATCATTAAAAGGTTAAAGGTAGCACCCCTAGTTAGTCCAAAAGCAACACGTAGGCCAGCATAGGATTGCAGTTATCTCATTAGTATGTGTTTTAGATAAGGCAGTGTTTCCAATAGTTGAATCTGCGTTGTGTCGATCAAATAAGAGTAGGCCCATTCCGTCCATTTTTGCCAACCTCTCTCTCCAAGCGACGCCATTACGCGCCTCTGCCAGCAGCGTTCGCTGCCTTGGCGCTCGCTCAAGCGCCGCCATAAGACACACGGTGAGGCCAGGAAAAAGGGGCGGAACGCCAAGAAGAAGGTGTGGCATGTCAACCAGCCGTCAAAGGCGTGGCTGGTAAGCCCTCACCAGCCAACCAGGGCTGAAGGAACATCACCAACGGGCGTGGCTTTGGGGAGCGCGGAATGATCGCGTGGCTCATTATAACTTTGTCTTCCAAGATGACAATGCACGGCCTCATCATGCTCGCATGATCCAACACTTTCTTGCTGACCGTGGTGTAGAGCACATGGAGTGGCCTGCCATGTCCCTGGATATGAATCTGATAGAGAACTTGTGGGCAGAATTAACGTGCAAATCAACCACTTGGACCAGCAGCCGACCTCTGTGTGTGAATTGCCGCAGGCTATTGTCACTGCATGGCAAGTGATTCCTGTCCAAACCTTGGCAAATCTCGTGAACAGCATGCCTCAACGTGTACGTGCTCTCCTGAATGCTCGTGGGGGTTACACGAAGTACTCAACTGTAATTTTACTGTCCGTTATCCCAGTCGTAATTTAACTTTTGTTTTTGTTAAAAAAATTTTTGGCTAATGTGCAAAATAAAGAGATACTTCTGGAAAACGTACAGAAGTTTAACACAGTACTGTCCATGAATTGAGTTCGATATCAGTTTACATCACTTTCAAGGATCAATTTATTTGTTTCGAAATGTCAAATGTGGTTTTTCTTTCTTTTGAAGGTCACATTAACAAAATCTAGAATAATTTCAACATAATTCCAATGAACTTTTGGTTCTAAGACATCTTGAAAAGCAAGTTCACCCCCACAAAAAATATATTCCATATTAAATGCCAAGTCTGTATATATATATATATATATATATATATATATATATATACATATATATATATACAGTATATATATATATATAAAATATATATATAAATATATATATAAATATATATATTATATATATATATATATATATATATATATATATATATATATATATATATATATTATATATATATATATATATATATATACATATATATATATATATATATATATATATATATATATATATATATATATATATATATATATATATATATATATATATATATATATATATACTGTGTGTGTATATATATATACAGTAATACCCCGGCCTACATCATTACTTGGTTCCATAAGCCGTGAAGTAACTCGGTTTTTGACGTAAACCGGGCGTAATGTCTTAAAAATGCCTTAAAATGAAGACAAACACCGTAATTCGTAAAACTAGAGTAAATAACTGGAGGAGGCTGCGGCTTCACCCTGAATCTTTGCCGCTCCCCGTCGGGAGTCCCTCCGTTGTTTTCTATCGGTCGGGTCTTCTCGAACGGGGTGACCGGCACGGACGTGTCGACCGTGAGCTGGCTTGTGTGCCGAGTGGCTCCGCGGCCTGCTTCACCACGGCGTGCTTTACCCAACGTGTCCGAGCAGTTTCGGCGTGCTTTACCCAACGTGTCCGAGCAGTTTCACCGGTGGTCGTGTCGTGTCGTCTGTGACGAACGAACAAGCTCAGGGTTCCGTGAACCCGACCGCCCGGGGATCGACGCTCGCCTCCGAGTCGTAGGTGTGCCCCGTCTTTCCTTGAGCGGCCGAAGTTGCTTGCTTATTTATTTTTGGACAATACGATATATGCAGAAACGACGACGTTCAGGCAGGCATTTGCAAATCCATGCACATGTGCACATGCACACGTCGATCGGTTCTTTACAAGGATATGCATCAACAACGAGTTGCTACTCCCTGCACCACAGATGTCAATTTCCAAACAATTTACCTACTCCCTCTACCTAACTTTAAACTACTCTCCCCGGGTATTCGTGAAGGGGTCCATCCTCCCCCATCCACTCCTTCGCACCATGCACTCCACACCACTCAATCCACACTACTCACTCCACACACCATTTATTCCCACACACCAAGTATTCTCTCCATTTATCCACTTGCACCCCATGCAAGTCAATCACTCAACACCATTACACATGTCCTCAATACACCACTCATACACTTTCTCCGGTCATCCCAGACCATTGCCTCAGTTCACCAAGTTCAACGATAACCAGATTCTCACACACACAACCATTCTCGACCAATGCCTCATTTCACCAAGTTCATTCCAAAGATCCTCATTCAATTCCTCATTTGTGCCTAAAGCTCATCCTCATACTCACACACATGATACACCAAGATACACCAAGAGCGGCTTCAGGTTGAAGTCGCCGATGCAATTACCCCCAAGCATTAGCGTTAGCCGCTCCTTCGCGACTTTGTAGCCTGGCATGGTCTTCTCCTCCTTCGAGATAAAGGAGATGATGATGTAGGAGTGACGTAAAGTCGCACTAATGACGTTCGCTGAACTGAAATTTACTCTAGAAGAGTGGCGTAAAGTCGGATTTGATGTAGGTCGAAATGGCGTAAAACGGGGTATGACTGTATATATATATATGAAGTAAAGGTTTGTGGTTGGGAGTATAAAAATGATTAATATAATGAGTTCCCTGACCTCCTACAATCGAACAAATAAAATTTTGTTTATCTTCAACCACAACTCCTGGTACAGTACATGCATCCGTTGACTTTCCTGAGGAGTAAAAAAAAAGCTCCTTGATTTCCCTCCCATATAAACACTAATGAGGGGGTGGGCTATGGTGGATGCCCATGCACAACAAAAGAGAGACCTACCATCCACAACAAAATGAAACATCTTAGGTGTGAATTAAAAGCAAATGGCTGTCCTGACCGTTTATGGCCATAAACTAAGATGGTCTTGACAGCACCAGAGGTTCGGAAGACCCAACAATAACAATAAAAACGTCTCTGTATATTACCCTTCATACCTGGTGTGGCACAACGGGTTGGCAAAATTTTGAGGTCAGTGGGAGTAAGGGTTAATTTAAGACCGATGTATATACAGTCGTGGCCAAAAATATTGGCACCCTTGCACATTTTTCAAATAATGCACCATTTCTTCCAGAAAATTGTTGAAATTAAAAATATTTTGGTATCCACATGTCTATTTCTTTGCTTTGCAGTGGAACGAAACAAAAAAGCTGAAAAAAATACTAAATTTTAGCTTATTCCACACAGAAATCCTAAAATGGCCTGGACAATATTTCTGGCACCTTTTATAAGTTGTTAGAAATAATTAGATTTCAAGTAGGTGATTCTCCCTTACTTTTGAATTGAACTCACCCATGGTGAGTTGCAGCTGCCTGCAATATAAAAATCACTCATTCAACCAGTTTGAATGGAGAAAAGGAGTCATTCTGCTGTTTTGTTTCACAAGTGTGGACCGCAATGAGCATTGAGACGCACAAACACACAACATGCATTTTAAGGCCATTTTCCCTGCAAGAGCGGGGGTTAGCGGGGGCAAGAGCGGGGGAGCGGGGGTCTCAATGCAATGAGCATTGAGAATAGAAAGAAAACCAGAGAATTGTCTGAGGAGGTCAGACACAACATTGTAGCCAAGCATGGACAATCTCAAGGCTACAAGTCTATCTCCAGAGACCTTGATGTTCCTGTGCCCACTGTACGCAATGTTATCAGGAAGTTTAAGGCCCATGGCACTGTAGCCAACCTCACTGGGCGTGGCCCCAAGACAAAACTTGCTCGAAGATTGCAGTGAAGGATTGTTCGATTGGTGGAGAAAGCACCTTGATCAACTGCTAAACAGATTTAAGCTGACCTTCAAACACAAGGTATGACAGTTTTAACGCGCACCATCCGTCGCCAACTTAATGAAAGGGGGTTCTATGGTAGGAGAGCCACTGCTGAGAGAGAGACATAAGAAAGCCCGGCTGGAATTTGCCAAAACACACCTGAACAAGCCAAAATCCTTCTGGGAGAATGTCCTGTGGACATAACAGGTGAGGCCAAATTAGAGCTTTTTGGTAAAGCACATCATCTCTATGTTTACAGAATATAAAATGAATCCTTCAAAGAAAAGAATACCTTCCCCACAGTTAAACCTGGAATGTGTGCATGGCATCATGAACCAAGGCATTTTGGATCGCAATTTTGAACCCAGTGTCAGAAAGCTGGGTCTCCGTCAAAGGTCATGGGTCTTGCAGCAGGACAATGACCCCAAACACAATTAAAAAAGCACCCACGGTTCAAGACAAAGCGCTGGAATGTTCTGAAGTGGCCAGCAATGAGACCAGATCTAAATCCCATTGAACACCTGTGGAAAGATCTGAAAACAGCAGTTGGGAGAAGGCACCCTTCAAATCTGGGAGAACTGGAGCAGTTTGCACAAGAAGAGTGGGCCAAACTGCCAATAGAGAGATGTAGGAAGCTCTTTCATGGCTGTAGGAAGTTCTTGACTGCAGTTATTTTGTCCAAAGTCTGTGCTACCAAATGTTAAGTCTGTGGTGTCAATAATTTTGTCAATGCCATTTATTTTTATTTTCTGATTTAAAAGGATATATTAAGTTCTGAATCAAAAACAAAGGTTCTGTAATATTAACAGTGAAATAAAGAATTGTGGAGACCAAATACTTTTGTCAATTTCAACTTATTTTTTAGAGAGAAAAAAAAAACCACCTTTAGAGGCCATTTTTCCCCGCAAGCGGGGGTTGGCCTTTTTCGGGAACTGTGGTTGTTGTTGTTTTTCGGTCCCTTTTTTGAAGCAATGTTTTACGGCCGGATGCCCTTCCTGACGCCAACCCTTTTTGCCGCCTTTAACGACAAACAGGGCTGAGTCAACCCCCCTGGCGTTAATTCAGCGATTGACCGGGATTCGAACCCAGGATCCTAGGATCCTAAGCCGGCACCCTAGCCACTAGCCCAACACCAGGGATTAAGAGAATTTTTTTAGAGAAAATTGTGAGTTATTTCAAAAAAGTGCAAGGGTGGCAATTTGTTTGGCCACAACTGTACCATCTGACAGGCCCTGAGCAAAGTCAAAGACAGAGTAGACAGAAACAAGTGGGCAAGTGTCATGTACACAATTCCATGCAGCTTTGGCTGACCCCCGCTCTAGCGGGGAAAAATGGCCTTAAAACGATCATTCATTTCTTTCATTATGAAGCAGAGTATGCGGGAAGAGACTGGAAGGATTTTAGACCAAGGCCTCAAAGAACATCATAAGGCATTTGAATGTAACCATCGTTAAAGGTCGACCAATGTAAATCATGGCCTTAGAGTGGGCTACACGTCAGTATGGGATGATGTTAGCATCCCAGCTGCTACTCCACATCGTGCCAGGAGACGGATGTTGGAAGCATGGCTCACGGCGAGGTCAAATTTACTTCTGATGGAAGAAACCGTAGCCTTGCCATTGGTTTACACTCCGTTACACGTAAGTGCATTAATGACCCACAGAGAGAAGAAGCTTCACGCTGATACATGATCACTGCTGATTGGAGCATTGGATCACTGCTGACTAAAATCACCACAATAATGCTATAAACATTACCATCATGGCTCATCATTGTTCGGTTAACCCTCACACTGGATTGGCTGCTGTGCATGAGATTCTGAAAATGCTGCTTTGTTATTGGTCATCCAGCATAGCCCACCCCCTCATTAGTATTTATTTGGGATGGGAAATCAAGAAGTTTTTTTTACTCCTGAGGAAAGTCAACGAATGCATGTTCCACATGTTGTCGATTCATGTAACATGTGTTGTTGATATATATGTCATGGAGCATGGTAGAGCTCAATATGAAGGGATATTATGGGGAAAATAATTGCTGCCCCATCAAAAGTGTACAGAATTTTCTGCTGAAAAGCTGATGTAGAGTGAAGTCATAAGCCTTTGAAAGCCATACCTTTTATTCTTGAGCGTTTTCACAATGAATAAGACTGATAAAGATGCCAGAATACGGTACATCCATGAAGTACCATATTGGGAAATCGCAAAATCACCGAATTGTACTTCTCTCATCAATTCTGGCAGACAGCCTAGCACAATAATGGCTGAAACGATTACAATGATTCTAATGGAAGAAAGCGACATTGTCTCTTGTGTATTGCACTCGTACCATAATAACACCAACAACCAAAAATTGGATGATTTTATCAACAAAACAACCACAATACACATAAGCTGTTGAATGCCATCTACGCATGTGCATTGCGCAGACTGAAAAAGCCTGTCATAAAACTTTCTGCCATAAAACATCTCTACTGTGGATTGCAAGGCACTAACAAATGCATAATTCACAAAGGAAAATGGTCGGGAATACACATAATTATATTAACAGCAAAGAAAGAATGCAGTGCCTCTTGTGAAGTTTAGGGCTGACTCAGAGAGAAAGACAGCTTGCCGGGTAGCCAGCTTCCTATGCTCGTTAACGAACGTGAATCCTGAGAGTTAAAAGGCAGCAGCACATTAATTATGTTACGTGTGTGTGTGTGTGTGTGTGTGTGTGTGTGTGTGTGTGTGTGTGTGTGTGTGTGCGAGCGTGTGTGCGGGTGTGTATCGTGCACACAGGGTAACTAGGTCTGAAGGGAAAAATGGGATACCGGTACGGGAAAAGTGGTCTGCCATAGGTCTCATTGCCCAATCTGCGGGTGTCGGCCCCATTGTGAATGTACATGTTATTGTGGGAATTATGCTTTTGTAAGTTTTATTTTGTATATTTATATCAATCAAATTTGTACGACTTTTAACGTGTTTTATATGGCCAAGATCTGTTCAAATAAATGTTATAAAACTAGAAGGACACTTAGTAGAGCATATACCTCCACCAAGCTGAACAGTTTACGTTTTGTATCCCACTGTTGGGTCAGATCTGGTTTCGGACCTGAACCAAAACCGAATCGGCTTGTTGTCACCTAACTAACTCATCCACCAAGTTTCAACCGAATCCGTCCATAACTTTTTGAGACATCGTGCTATATATCGGTTTTTAGCTCTATCTCTCAACTTCTTCAAATCAACTTCAAAGCAATTCTTCCTTGTCACACATCCAACCTGTCCAGCAAGTTTGCTTTGAATCCGTCCATAACTTTTAAAGATAAACTGATCACAGACAGACAAATACACAAATAGACAAACAGACAGGGTGAAAGCAGAACCACCGTCCACCTTTGGTGTCGAAGGGAATAAAAATGACCATAGCATTGTAGCAAGGACCTACTACGACTCTGTGCTTCTGACCCAATCTGTAAACTTTTCAACCAGGATTTTTGCCACTGGTACGTCTAAACTGACTGTACCTGATAATGACCAACTTTCCATTCAAGCTTTCCAGGTCCTCCTCTATAGCTCTTGGCTCCTTTGACCATGCTGTTGTCAAAGCCTGCATCTCTCTGGCTATTGTGAGGGAGCAATCTTAATGCCACAGAATATGGCTGTTCGCACAAAAAAAAACAACGAGCAAGAATTTAAATTCGACCTCTCCCAAAAGGATTGAACCACCACCCACCTTCATAGTATCCAATATTGATTACACCTGGGAATACTTTCCTTGACTAAAGCCGACTTTCTCTCATACATCAGTTTACCCCATCCCACCTGGAGCTCTCCTGTCATAAACATAATACTAAATAAAAACAAAAACAACATTCATCTAACATTAGGCACAAAATTAATGAATACCAAAGGTGTGACCAAAATTCATGAATATGAAAGGCAATATGAAATTAAAAGCACGTGAAAGACTCTGGGAGCATGAGGCAAAATATTATGTGGTCCGATGAGACAAAAATTGAACATTTTGGCCTGAATGCAAAGTGCTACGTCTGGCTGAAACTGAGCATCGCTCATCACCTTCCATCGACCCATCGTTAAGGAATGAGGTTCCTTAACACCATCCATCCCTACCATAAAGCATTGTGGTGGCAGCATCATGCTGTGGGGATGCTTTTCAGTGGCAGGGACTGGGAGACTTGTAAGGATAGAGGGAACAATGAATGGAGCCAAATACAGGCAAAATCCTTGAAGAGAACCTTCTTCAGAATGCAAAAGATCTTAGACTGTGGTGAAGATTTCCATTCCAACAGGACAATGACCACAATCATACAGCCACAGCAACACTGGAATGGCTTCAGAGCAAAAACGTGAAAGTCATTGAGTGGCCCAGCCAAAGCACTGACTTGAATCCCATTGAGAATCTCTGGAAAGAATTAAAGATTGCTGTTCATCTAAGCTTCCCATCTAACTTAACAGAGCTTGAGCAAATCTGCAAGGAAGAATGGGAGAAACTCCCCAAATCCAGATGTGCAAAACTGATGGACATACCCAAGAAGACGTGAAGCTGTAATCACTGTAAAAGGTGCTTCTACAAAGTATTGACACAGGGACTTGAATATTTATGTAAATTAGATATTTCTGTATTTTATTTTTAATAATTGTTTTCGAAAATTATAATACAAAAATTCCACTTTTATATTATGGGGTATTTTGTGTAGATCTGTGACAAAAAAAAATCACAATTTAACCCATTTTTCATTCAGGCTGCAACAACAAAATGTGAAAAAGTCAAGGGAGGTGGATACTTTGTGAAGGCAATGTACGTCACTCCATAAGGCTCATCCTGAAAACCTTGCAAGCTCATTATCCTGCAATCCAGAAAACATCATCTTGTAAATATCAAGGCTGATCTATACACTCAGTCTTTTTCCTGAAAGTTGTGATTGCACCAAGTCACAAGTCCATGTACAGTGTTTTCTCCCCCTCCATCACCTCAGTTTCTGCTTAAGCTAATTCAGAATGTCTCAACTTGACATTTGCCTCCATGTTATGTCGTAGATCATCAAATGAATCCACCTATCTATTTCTATAGTCAGCCACTGAATGAGGTTCCTTAAACTTCAAGGTGCCACCATCAACCATAACTCTCCTGGGCCGACGAGTACATTGCAAATATGGCCTTCAAAGTGCATCCTGCACCGTTCCAAGTCATTACTTGAAATGACACAACTAATTACAACTTCCAAAGCCTTTTCTGTAGGTGAATAGGGTACCGCTCTCCCCTATGAGTTGGCACGCCACCATCTCAACTTTCCCTCCTGGAATACATAGAATCTAAAGCTTTCAACATCACAGACAGATCAGTCACATCACTGTTTTTATCATCTCTTCTCCGGTCGAGCGACCTCTGATCTCTCAGTCCTCTGGTGCTCCCAGCAACACGAAGATGCATATGTTAAACAGTAACTTCCTCTTGGTTAACTCCCATCAGCTGCGCTTCTTTTTCATTAATGGAACTTCCTTTCAGAGATGGATCAATGCCACTCTTCCCTCCAGGAATTCAAGCAGGTGGTGCACAACTATTTCATGCCACAATCCCAATCCTTTTCTATTGCCATTAATCCTACCAAACATAACCCAACCCTTTACTTTTACTCTCTCTCCTGCATCAGCGGCCAAACCGACAAGAACTGATGCTAATTCAGTCACGTGCTGCACACGAATGAATAAACTGTTTGTATTTTTTACTTATTTACATATAAATATATATATATATATATATATATATATATATATATATATATATATATATATATATATATATATATATATATATATATATATATATATATATATATATATATATACACACACAGACTTGGCATTTAATATGGAATATTTTTTATGCGGGGGTGAACTTTCTTTTCAAGATGACTTAGAACCAAAAGTTCATTGGAATTATGTTGAAATTATTCTAGATTTTGTTAATGTGACCTTTAAAAGAAACAAAAACCACATTTGACATTTCGAAGCAAATAAATTGATCCTTGAAAGTGATGTAAACTGATATCGAACTCAATTCACGGAGAGTACTGTGTTAAACTTCTATACGTTTTCCAGAAGTATCTCTTTATTTTGCACATTAGCCAAAAAAGATTTCAACAAAAACAAAAGTTAAATTACGACTGGGATTACGGACAGTAAAATTACAGTTCAGTACTTCATGTAACCCCCACGAGCATTCAGGAGAGCACGCACACATCGAGGCATGCTGTTCACGAGAATTGCCAAGGTTTGGACAGGAATCGCTTGCCATGCAGTGACAATAGTCTGCTGCAATTCACGCAAAGAGGTAGGCTGCTGGTCCAAGTTGTCGATTTGATGCGTTAATTCTGCCCACAAGTTCTCTATCGGATTCATATCCGGGGACATGGCAGGCCACTCCATATGCTCTACACCACGGTCAGCAAGAAAGTGTTGGATCATGTGAGCACGATGAGGCCATGCATTGTCATCTTGGAAGACAAAGTTTCCTCGAAAGGCTGGACGAGCAAATGGAAGCAATGTTTCTTCCAGAATGACCCTGTACTTGAACTGGTTCAGGTTTCCATTCAGAACAACCAGGTCAGTTTTGCCCCCCTGCATGAAAATCAGCCCAAACGGTCACCCCACCACCTCCAGCTTGGACTCTTGGCACTATACAATCTTCGTTGTGGGCTTCATGCACTTGTCTGCACACTCGGACGCAGCCATCTTGACGATAGACCAGAAATCTAGACTCGTCACTGAAGGTCACGTGATTCCAGTGTCCTGGCTGCCATTGACGGTGCTCTCTGGCCCACTGAAATCGGCGATGGCTGTGTTGTCTGGTCAGGTGTGGCTTTCTCAGGGGACGCCTGGCACAATAGCCTGCTTGAACCAGTCGTTGGTTGACTAGCCTTCTGGATACAGGCACATTTGTCAGTTGCTGCCACTCTGCCCTAAGCCGATTAGCTGACTTGGTACGGCCATTGCAGACTAACCAGTGCAGCTATCGATCATCTCTCCTTGTGGTTCTGCGTGGGCGTCCTGGCCTCGGTATTGGAGTAGGGACACCCCTCTGACCATTTCGTTTCAGGATCTTTGACACCTGACCTTGAGTGATGCCATACTGCCGAGCAATAGCACACTGTTTCATGCCAGAATTTCGTAAAGCCACCACTCCATGACAAACAGCATTGTCAAGTTGACGGACCATCTCCAGAGGAAGCGGCAATAACTTTTGTAGACGTGCAGCAGATGCTTTCCACTAATACAGAACGCAACAACCCTTATATACTCGATTGTGAAGCCAATCGTCAAATGTACCTGTCCTTACATTTTGTCATGCCACCTGTGATATAATCCTGTTATTGACTTCCTGCTGTGAAAGACAATCAGTGACATGGTTCTTTCAACAATGACATCACCGAAGCGTAAAAGAAACTCACCAGATTGATATACTGAGTTCAGAAAGTAAACCTAAGTCAAGAAAAAAAAAAATTCCATATTAAATGCCAAGTCTGTATATATATGTGTATATATATATATATATATATACACACACATATATATATATATATATATATATATATATATATATATATATATATATATATATATATATATATATATATATATATATATATATATATATATATATACACACACATATATATATATATATATATATATATATATATATATATATATATATATATATATATATATATATATATATATATATATATATATATATATATATATATATACATATATATAGTTACGTCTGGCGGGGTAGTGATATGTAGAGCAGATAGATCGGAATAGGTAACGTGCTTCGTCTGTCACAGTAAGGAAAACTACCTGTAATAAGTTCATGTGTAGGCGTTTTGTCGGGTAAGGACTATACTTGTGAACCTACCAGGAGGTTCGTGTGTTAAGTAGAGTTAGGGATTAAAGAGTAGCGCCCCTGTGTGTCCTCACCTGGTTAGCCAAACCTTTGTCCCTTTTGGCACCGCAACCACATAGACATTCCGACAGGTCCTTATTGCAAGACTAAGTAACGCCCTTCCCTGACATGACTGTGAAAGAGAACCGGCGAAAGGAAACCAGGCCAGGACACCGCCGCATGGCCGCCACCATTTACACCTCCGACAGGCCTATCCCCCTCGATTGCCATGTGCTATGACGATACCACAGGCCTGTGATTCGGTGGAGGCCACTGATTGGGTGGTGCGCCAAGGCTGACGTCACTGCCGCAGAGTGATACGAGGGGCGGCAGGACTTTCAGTGGAGTGAGTGAGTTGCCCGGCAGTTGGTCGAGTGGGGAAAAAGAGATCAGCGAGCGCCGGACGCGAGTCTGAGTAGGTTCAGAGCAGTTGCGGTTGCCTAAAATGTGACCAGCCAGACAGGGAGGATGTGTGTGTAACACTGCGGCAGTTGGTTCAGAGCAGTTGGTTCAGAGCAGTTGCTTCTGGCCATGGACTTGCACTCTCGTCCCCCCTTTGCCGTTCTTCGTCGTTCTGTGTTCGTGCTCGAGTTGAGGGTCGACCTTGTGTGGAGCTCGCTGGCCTGCATTGGACGCGTGGTGCCTGGTGCACGGACCTCGTGGGTGGCGAGAGGATCGGAGCTTGGAACGGGGCCTACCTCGTGTGCGGGCGATCGGCGCTTGTGGAGCTTGGATCGAGGCCTCATGGGTGCATCGGGGCCGAACGGAGCCGTGTTGGACGGCAGCCAAAGACAAGATGACAAGAGACAGCTAAGCTCGCACACCACAGATGCACATAACGAACGTGTTTCTTTTGTTAAACCATTCCTTTGTTCTTGTTTCTGAAGTCGGTGTGTGGGGTCCCAATGTAGCTACCTTATTTTATTATCGGCGCGTATTTTCCTGTCCTTGCTTTTATTTGTAATAAACCCTTGTATTATTTTCTATTCCCCGTTACACCTGTGCCCGCTTGAGTTAATCCCCTTACAGGACCGGAACTACGTCGGTGCGCGGAAGGTAAGCTTTTGCCGCAGCCTCCATTTTCCTTCTTCCTCCCGCACGACATATAGCCGAATCCGTGTTTGGTTGTTGCCTCCGAATAAGACCGTTTAGGCCATCAGCGACTGGTGTTAACCGGAGTTGCGTGACAATATATATATGTATACATATCTTGCTGCACTCTTTTATGAGCCTCGACCCTGCATTGCAGAAAATAAAAAGAGAAAGAAGGGGGGGGGGGCGGTGCTCTTGGCTATAGGAGGAGAAAGAGAAAATGAGGTGAGAAGGAGGGTGAAAGAAGGATTTGGGTAAACCTTGGTCAAAATTCCCCACCATCTTTATGATTCCCACCACCAAATTCCCAAGTAATTACCCAACGTGGATAAGACTGACGGTGTTATTAATGGGGTGTTCCACAATGCTATCTATGGTGTCTGATCTCTCAGATCTGATCCCCGTTCTGTCTTGAGAAAAAAAAAGACACGGGCGGGGTCTAAGAGCGGCAAATTTGATTGGATGTGATGATGTAAAATGTCGGTAATATTTTGTCCAAGTACTGCTAAACGGAAGCGTTTTGAAAGTGTAAAAGAGGCGATTTGTGTTTTACATTGATCAAGTGTATAATTCAATTTAAATAAAAGAAGTATTTTAAAGGTCATATAATTTCTTTTGGAAGCTTACCGCCGTTGATGCAGTGCCTTAAACACCACCTAATTTGACACATTACATGAGTTATTCGTGCCTGTTGTTTGTGTCTTTTATGATGCCCTTAAAAATAGTCAGTTTCCTGTTTGGAATGATTTTCAATTTTGTTTCACTGCCAGACAGGGAGGACTTTTTAAAATCTCATTCCCCTCTACACATGTGCGTTCGGGACAAATTCAGAGCCAAAGTACTGCTAAACTACAGGTGTGGGTTCCGATTTATGTTCTGATTCGTATTCAAAATATAACATTCAATTGAAATAAGTTGTTCCTGGATCATAAACTGATGTTTGTCGACAAAGGACAGATAGAAGTGAACCAACTGCTTAACCTGTGGGGTAATAAAGGTAATGGAAATAAGGAAACATTGGAGGTTAATAATTCACAATCTTTTATTTTATTTCAAAAAAGGTGTTAACAAGAAAACTTTATACATAATTTTGGATCATGTCAGGTGTAATCTCACACCATTTCCATGTTTTAAGATCACCTTGACCTCAAGTGTTTGCCCGATTATAAACATTGACAGGACCTGTTCCCTTGCATTCCCCAAAGTCATTAGTCCCAGCTGAGTTTGAAAAATCCAATGTGATGAAAAATGTGGTGAACATTTGGCACCCAATAACCCTTCCAAGTTGAAGTTCATTCAGGTTTTTACTTCGTAGCAATTTGATTACATTTAAGTTTCAATACCTGCTGCACACCGTTATAATAAATCACGTGTTGTTTTGGAGTGCAGCAAGGAAAAACGCACTTGCAGGTTTGGGACGGTTCATTTACACCTGGCCCAACACTTTTGCTACTGCAGCCTGAACAAAAAAATCTCGAACAGAACACCAGGGGGCGACAGAGTTCAGAAAAAATAATGGAACTTGGATTTTTCAAAAAATATTATTTACTTTGTAATTCACATTATACCAAATTTACGTTTCATTTCTCCAATCTTTTGGCAAGCTGCCCATAGGAACAGAGGACTGGGATAGTAACAAGAGGTCACTTGTAATTTTATTACATGAGCCTGGTGTTGGGCTAGCGGCTAGGGTGCCAGCTTGGGATCCCGGGATCCTGGATTCGAATCCCGGTCGATCGCTGAATTAACACCAGGGGGTTGACTCAGCCTGTCATCCTTCTGAGGTCGGCAAATTGAGTATCAGCTCACTGGTAATTCCCTGTAAGATGCGACTAACAGGGTTGGTGGCAGGAAGGGCATCTGGACCATAAAACATTGCCGAAAAAAGGGGCCATAAAACATTGCCGAAAAAAGGCCAACCCCTGCTCTGTGCGGAAAAATGGACTCTAAAGGTGGTTCTTCTTCTTCTTCTACTTCATCCTTTATTACATGCATATACTTGTGGCTAGCACGATGTCCTTGATGGTAAACGCACTCACCTCAAAGCTGTCTAGCCTGGGTTGGAATCACGACACAGCTATAAACTGTTATCCTGGTGTTTTACAAACACGGCAAGTCATCAATTTCCACAATGTGTGTGTAACACTGGGTTTGCAATGGCGTCAATGTCACCTCTGTGCCAGGTCGATAAAGAGCAAAAAAAAAAATTTCAGTGTACACATCGCGAAATATCTCAATAAACACTAGAACTGCACTCGGTATAGAAAACATACCTCCGCTAGGCCCTACTGTTTACGTTTTGCATCCACTGATCAGCCGGATCTAGATTCGGACTTCAACCCAAATCAAATCAGCTTGTTCTCGTCAGCAACTCATCCACCAAGTTTTGTCATAAACCTTTCATAACTTTTGGAAATATCAGGCTATATATTGTTTTGTCCCTATCACTCAATGGTGAAGAATCACTTAAAAAATGAAAAGATTCTCATATGCGGATCCAGATATTCACCAAAATGGAATCGATTTGTCCTTGTCACACACCCAACCTGTCCGCCAAGTTTCGTCCGAATCCGTCTAACTTTTTCAGACATCGTGCTATATATGGATTCTGGCCCTATCCATGGTGAATAATTACTTAAATTCCAGTATTCGGATCCAGATGTTCACCAAAATCGAATCATTTCGTCCTTGTCACATGCCTAACCTCTCCACCAAGTTTCATCCAAATCCGTCTGTAACTTTTGAGATATCCTGTTCACAAACAGACAAAACAACAAACAGACAGATAGGGGTGAAAACATAACGTCGTCCGCCCACCTTCGTGTTACGGATTCGGATACGAGAATTGTTTAATTCTTAAGTGATTCTTCATCATTGAGAGATCGGGCCAAAATCGATATATAAGATGATATTTAAAAACGTTATGGACGAGTTATGACTAAACTTGGTGGACCAGTTGGTTAGGCGACCAACGTGTCAATGCACACACTTGTCTTCTACAATGGTTCCCCAAATGAGGGTCCACAGATTTGTTTGGCACTAGGCCCATACAAGATTAAATTCGGCCCTCTGTGTGCCATATCCCTCAGATGAACACTAAACAGGGTACCGACCCTGCCGGAATTAGTTGGTGGACGTTAAAGATCCCACAGTGTCCTCTGTGAAGCATAGGTACGCGAGCTATCGCCGGTACCATGGACAAATTATGTGTTTGTTATCTTCATATGTGAGTTTCAGAAGGTGGAACGGAGCCCTCCCAGGTCTCAATATATCCAACTTCATGTATATGTGTGTACAGTGGTTAGAAAAAGGGTTTGAACCCTTTATAATTACCTGTATTTCTACGCAAACATAACCTAAAATGTGATCAAATCTTCATCTAAGTCCCAATACATACTGTACAGTGCCTATAGAAAGTCTACGCCCCCTTTCAAAATTTTCACCTTTTGTTACCTTATAGCCTGGAATTAAATTGCATCAAATCTGACTTTTTCCACCTTTATTTACACATCCTAACCCACAACTTCCAAGTGAAAAACAAATTCGACAAATTGCAGAAAATTAATTAGAAATACAAAACTAGAATATCTTGGCTGGATAAGTGTACCCCCTCCACTTATAATAGCAATTGTAAATTAGCTCAGGTGTAACCAATCACCTTCAAAATCACAAACCAATTGAATTGGCCTCCACCTGTGTTAAATTGTAGTGATTCTGATTATTTCATAATAAGATCAGGTGTTCCTGTAGGTTTCATCTGCTGGGTAGTGCATTTCACAGCAAAGACTCAACCATGAGCACCAATGAGCTTTCAAAAGACATCAGGATGAAGTTATGGAAAGGCACAGGTCAGGGGATGGGTATAAAAATATTTCAATGGCCTTGAATATCCCTTGGAGCATCCAAGCGTAAGGTATCACCATGACCCTACTTCAATTAGGCCGACCCTCCAAACGGGATGACCAAGCAAGGAGAAGACTGATCAGAGAAGCCACCAAGAGGCCAATGCCAACTTTGAAAGAGCTACAGGCCTTTATGGCAAAGACTGGTTACTGTGTGCATGTGACAATATCCCAAGCATTCCACAAGTCTTGCCTGTATGGGAGGGTGGCAAGAAGGAAGCCATTACTCAAGAAAGCCGACATCGAGTCCTGTTTCGGGTATGCAAAAAAAAAACTCCGTAGATTCTGAAGCCGTGTGGCAAAAGGTTTTGTGGTCTGATGAAACCAAGATGGAACTTTTTGGCTGAAATGCAAAACGTTACATTTGGTGCAAACACAACACAGCACATCAACCAAAATACACCATCCCGACTGTGAAGCACGCTGGTGGCAGCATCATGTTATGGGGATGTTTATCATCAACATGGACTGGGGCACTTGTCAGAATAGAAGGGAAAATGGATGGAGCAAAATACAGAAAAATCCTAGAGGAAAACCTGCTGCCCTCTGTAAGAAAGCTGAAATTGGGACGGAAGTTCACCTTTCAGCATGACAACGACCCGAGGAACACAACCAAAGCTACACTGGAGTGGCTAAGGGACAAAAAGATAAATGTCCTTGAGTGGCCCAGTCAGAGCACCGACTTAAATCCAATCGGAAATCTGTGGCATGACTTGAAGATTGCTGTCCATCAACAGTTTATACAGAAGAATGGGCAAATATTGGCCAATCAAGGTGTGCAAAGTTGGTGGAGACCTATCCCAACAGACTCCCACCTGTAATTGCTGTCAAAGGTGCTTCCACAAAGTATTAACTCGGGGGAGGGAGGGTTAGGGAGGGTTGGGGAGGGGGGTGGGGGGGCTGGACACTTATCCAACCAAGATATTCTAGTTTTGTATTTCTAATACATTTTCAGAAACTTGTTGAATTTGTTTTTCACTTGGAAGTTGTGGGTTACAATGTCTAAATAAAGGTGGAAAAAGTCTGATTTAATACAATTTAAGTCCAGGCTACAAGGCAACAAAAGGTGAAAATTTAGAAGGGGGTGTAGACTTTCTATAGGCACTGTACCTACATATCATATACAGACTTGGCATTTAATATGGAATATTTTTTTTGTGGGGGTGAACTTACTTTTCAAGTTGACTTAGAACCAAAAGTTCATTGGAATTATGTTGAAATTATTCTAGATTTTGTTAATGTGACATTTAACAAAAAAAAACAACCACATTTGACATGTCGAAGCAAATAAATTGATCTTTGAAAGTGATGTAAACTGATATTGAACTCAATTCATGGACAGTACTGTGTTAAACTTCTGTACGTTTTCCAGAAGTATTTCTTTATTTTGCCCCTTTCGCCAAATTTTTTTTTAACAAAAACAAAAGTTAAATTACAACTGTGATTACGGACAGTAAAATTACAGTTCAGTACGTCGTGTAACGCCCACGAGCATTCAGGAGAGCACGTACACATTGAGGCATGCTGTTCACGAGATTTGCCAAGGTTTGGACAGGAATCACTTGCCATGCAGTGACAATAGCCTGCTGCAATTCACGCACAGAGGTTGGCTGCTGGTCCAAGTGGTCGATTTGACGCGTTAATTCTGCCCACAAGTTCTCTATCGGATTCATATCCGGGGACATGGCAGGCCACTCCATATGCTCTACACCACGGTCAGCTAGAAAGTGTTGGATCATGCGAGCACGATGAGGCCATGCATTGTCATCTTGGAAGACAAAGTTTCCTCGAAAGGCTACACGAGCAAATGGAAGCAATGTTTCTTCCAGAATGGCCCTGTACTTGAACTGGTTCAGGTTTCCATTCAGAACAACCAGGTCAGTTTTGCCCCCTGCATGAAAAGCAGCCCAAACGGTCACCCCACCACCTCCAGCTTGGACTCTTGGCACTATACAATCTTTGTTGTAGGCTTCATGCACGTGTCTGCGCACTCAGACATGGCCATCTTGACGATAGACCAGAAATCAAGACTCGTCACTGAAGATCACGTGATTCCAGTGTCCTGGCTGCCATTGACGGTGCTCTCTGGCCCACTGCAATCAGCGCTGGCAGTGTTGTCTTGTCAGGTGTGGCTTTCTCAGGGGACGTCTGGCATGATAGCCTGCTTGAACCAGTCGTTGGTTGACTAGCCTTCTGGATACAGGCACATTTGTCAGTTGCTGACACTCAGCCCTAGGCCGATTAGCTGACTTGGTACGGCCATTGCGGACTAACCGGTGCAGCTGGCGATCATCCCTCCTTGTGGTTCTGCGGGGACGTCCTGGCCTCGATATTGGAGGAGGGACACCCCTCTGAGCATTTCGTTTCGGGATCTTTGACACCTGACCTTGAGTGATGCCATACTGCCGAGCAATAGCACACTGTTTCATGCCGGAATTTCGTAAAGCCACCACTCCATGACAAACAGCATTGTCGAGTTGACGGACCATCTCCAGAGGAAGCGGCAATAACTTTTATAGACGTGCAGCAGTTTTTTTCCACTAATACAGAATGCAACAACCCTTATATACCCGATTGTGAAGCCAATCGTCAAATGTATCTGTCCGTACATTTTGTCACGCCACCTGTGATATAATCCTGTTAATGACTTCTTGCTGCGACAGACAATCAGTGACATGGTTCTTTTAACAAAGAAATCACCGAAGCGTAAAAGAAACTCACCAGATTGATATTCTGAGTTCAGAAAGGAAACCCAAGTCAAGAAAAAATATATATTCCATATTAAATGCCAAGTCTGTATATATTATATATATATATATATATATATATATATATATATATATATATATATATATATATATATATATATATATATATATATATATTGTATTGTATATAATCCCATATCAATATGTGTGTATAAATAGTGTGTAATATGTGTATGATCAGCGTGTGTACAGTATATATTTATACAAACGTGTGTGTGTGTGTGTGTGTGTGTGTGTGTGTGTGTGTGTGTGTGTGTGTGTGTGTGTGTGTGTGTGTTGGTGGTGGTGGTGATGATGATGATGATGATGATGATGATGATAATCACAATTCATGTGCATATACAATCACAACCTTGCACGAGTGTGTCGGTATTATCACAATTAATGTTTGTGCGCCGTGGCCAACGGTCATCATCTCCATGCGAATGGACTACCACTGTCTTGAAATATCCATCTTCACCCCCAGCATGGGGCCACAACTTATAAACCAAGCTGTCTCCTTATCTGTGCTCAGTTTCCCCCTCTGTCTCCGAAGTGTGATTATGTAGATTATACATGTGATGATTATGTATGATTATGCGTGACCTTCTGTGTGACCTACAGTGTATCAACAGTCTGGGGCTCTTCCTTCTCAGTCTCATCCTTCTTGGTCTCTTCCTTCTTGGTCTCATCTCAATCCCACCCTACCTCGATGGGATGGAGTCAGCAAAACCCAACAATCTGCAAGGCCAGGCAGCATCCCAAACCCATGTCGATCAGTGCAAATCTGGGCCTCATCCTCACCAAAGATGCCGTCCTTGGCTCAGTTCTCAATCCCATTGAATTTGTCGTACTTGGTGTGGTCCTCGATCCCACTGAACTCGACCTCTCTCATCCTCAGTAGGCAAAACTCAGCAAGAGGGAGTCGCAAAAGCTCGGGCGCTCACTCCCGCCAGCATGGGGACAACAAATCCCAATATGCTGCAGGTCCAGGCCACGTCACAAACGCATGTCGAACAGCGTGACACCGAACGTCTCATGCACAGTCGTCATTCCCATCGAAGCTGCCATTTTCGGCTCGGTCTTTGCTGCTTTTGAAACTGTTTGTGTGTTTGTGTATTTGTGTGTTTGGTACAACAAATCTTTATAATGAAAATATGGAGAACATGAATGAATAAAATGTACAATTTTTTAAAACTGGCTTTTGTCAAGTTTAGTTTGAGTACAAAGTAGAGGAGGATGGTTTTGCGTTTGGAGATGCTTTGTAGTTTCCATTGTATTCTTAAGTCCATTGCTGGGAGAGGAATTCCATTGATTTATTGTATCCTAGGTTGTAGTGGTTGTAGATGGAGTGTAAAAGAGCTCAATAGAGGCAGGGATTGAGGATTAATGCTGGGAAGACAGAAGTTATGAGTTGTCATAAGACTGGACCAGAGAGGATCAATATTGTAGATAGAAAACGTGAAGAGCTGAAACAAGTGGACAAACTCAAATACCTTGGGTCAACACTAAAGGAGTGGGAGGTTGTGAAGCAGAAATCCAGGATAGAGTGAAAACAGCATGGATAAGGTGATAGGAGGTTAGTGGTGCCATTTGTGATAGAAGGATACTGAGAAAATTGAAGGTAAGAATCAACAAGACAGTGAGTGATTAGACCGGTTATTGGATTAGACATGGTGCAGAAAATGGGCTTTAAGAAAGAGAGAAGAAGAGTTGATGGAGAGGACATAGCAGAGAATGCTTTGGTGGATTCTCCGATTATCACTAAGAGTGATTGAGGAATGAGGAAATATGTAAGAGACATGGAGATGCAAGTACTGTACAGTACTACAGAAAAGATTGAACTAGGTTGCGGAGGTTTGGGCACATGAGGAACCAATCAAGGAAATATGGAATGAGCCAATTATAGGGAGAGAGAGACAGAGACAGAGAGAGACAGAGACAGAGACAGACTATAGTGGAGGGATGTGGTGAAAAGAGATTTGAAGAACAAGGGATTGAGAGAAGAAGATACAGAAGATGGAGGAGAATGCAGAAAGTGAATATGAGTGGCCGACCTATAACTGTTGGGATTAAGGCTTAAGAAAGAAGAATAAGGCTGGAGTGGTAACCAAGTGCGAGAGTATCACTGTGCGCCATGCCATGCCACTTCGTGACTGTGTGCCGCCCTGTCTCATTGCGTCAGCCAGATCAAAACAGATATTTCTGTTTGATGTCAATGAACTGGTGCAAAACAGAAATTTCAATATTCAAAATTACACTTTAATTTGAAAAAAATTCCCAAATCCATTCCATTTGATTGAAAGAAGATGAAAGAAGACTTTCATGTGCTTGTAGAAAAGTGATAACGGCAAAGGATTGCCCTCCACCCCTCACCCATCACGCGATTCCCCAGAGGATGGAAATGAGTGAGCGACTGACCTTCAGTGGTAGTGACCTCTACTGGAGACCAGGGCCACCCATAAGCAACACTGCTCCACTCACTCCAACTTCCTTCCATAAAATCTTTTGCAGCAACTTGCACAAGATGCTTCTTGCCAGGTTGAGCATCAACAATGTTGCAGGAAGAAGGTTCATCGTCGGTTTCAATTTGAATCTGGTAAGGGGGAGTGAGGGTAAGTATCACTTGCCATTTACGAGCAAACTTTTACCTCTGCCTTTATGACTACTTTTACTACTCAAACTATGCCCTTCTTGTGCGGTTGGCCCAAGGAATGCTTTTGGACCAAGTCCTTCATGAGCCGGTTGGCCCGGCCTGAAATTCGACTGAAGGTGGCAGGAATTTGGAATCCGGTCAGGGCTCCGGAGATAAATGGTCGACTCTTTACGAAAGACATAGTGGGTCATTTAATTTCCACCAACAACCAGTGCTGGCAGATGGGTCCTCCAGTTTAACGTGCTACCATCGGACGATGCACACGTTGATGTATCACCCTGTGTGCAAAACACCAGTTACAGTTTAGAGCTGGGTCAAGATTCAACACAGGGTGAGTACGCATACTCCTAATCTATCCTGCCATCCGATACCAGTGCCCTATCTTACCCACACAGATAAGCCAATAATTATCTGAAATCTCTACAACTTTTGTTTTGTTGAAAATGAGAAAATAAAGAATGCTTGATAGGGGGAAAAATTGATCATCGGAAAAAGAAAAGCAGATCATCAAATTCATGATTGCATACTGAACGGGAGAGCTGACTTAATAGCCGCTGCGAGTGAGGTTTGGAAGCTCCATTCAATGCCCCCCTGCTATGACATCACTCTGTAGAGGACATCACTCTGTAGATGTTTGCTTTTGATCGATCCAATTTAACAGGGAATTGAAGTCAGCATCAATCGACAAAGCCGAGTTTGAGCTTGTATCCAGAATTGTTCCCCTCCTGTGTCTTCCCCTTACTCTCTCATTCTTCCCCTTTCTCATTCTTCCTCCATGTGTCCCTCTGCCCTGCAGTTAGTGTCCTTCCTGTTCTCTTCTACATTCTAGCTCTTCCACGAGCCTCGACTTTGTATTCAATAAAAATCAAGAGATAATTGCGGCTCCCAACTGAGCTATCCCTGCCACACAAATGACCAAGAACCTGTAGAAAAATGGACAGCCATCTTACCTCCTCCCATTCATTCTGATCTTGTTTGTATCTCAACTTGTACATTAGGTATAGTAGACAGTTTGTAGAACTGTTATTCCAGCGAACGCTCAGGTAGGTATCCTTGTCCATGACTGGAGAAACAATGACGTCTGTGGGACTGTTTGGCTGTACTGCAAAATCACATGAGAAACACACACTGGTGACATTGTGACGTAAAAGGAACATTGCAACAACATGCCAAAGTCAAAGTTAACTTGTACTTTTGGGGTGAATTGCTATTTTATCGATTTTCAAAGAAAGATCTGATTTCCTCCAACAAGAGCTTTTTGGTATACTGCCAGAACGATGTCAAGCCGGCTGGCTGCTCCCTCTGGTAGCGCTCACTTGCGGACGTTAAAATTATTATACAGTCTTTCAAAGTGAATAGGCCATTGTGAGCTGGGATCCTGATCAAATTCCATACTTCTGTCCTGATACACAGGGGGCCCTCCAGAAATGGTGCAGTTACACTTTAGAAATCCTACAACTACCAACCACTCAGTCGCTCCATGATGAGGAAGAGAAAGGGAGAGAGAGAGAAAGGGAGAGAAAGAGAGAGAGAGAAAGGGAGAAAGAGAGAGAGAAAGGGAGAGAGAGAAAGGGAGAGAGAGAGAGAGAGAGAAAGGGAGAAAGAGAGAAAGAGAGAAAAAGGGAGAAAGAAAGAGAAAGAGAAAGAGAAAGAGAGAGAGAGAGAGAGAGAGAGAGAGAGAGAGAGAGAGAGAGAGAGAGAGAGAGAGAGAGAGAGAGAGAGAGAGAGAGAGAGGGGAGATGGGGTTGAGAGGAGAGCGGGGATCAGAGTTGAGTGTGGGGGAGGATTGGAAGTGAGGTGGGGGAATTGGAAATAGGATCATAAGCGGTGGTTAAGGGGATCGAAAGAGTATGGGAAGAAGGAAATATCGAGGGGGAATCAAGAGATGGAGACCTAAATAATTCCTTCAACTTCTCCTGGTAAGGGAACTCATATTATTGTTAACTTGTGATACATTTTGACAGAACATTCTTGAGAGATATGAAATGAAAGAAAAAACAGTTGTACAAATCAAACAGCGCAAACTCGTACGACGTCAGCAGTTCAAGCACTGTAATGATATCAAATGACACCACATAATAACATCTGTAGTCCATTTGATTGTTTAGGTATCACAGATCGTTAAAATAAATTTTGTTTTAGAATCAGGGGTGTTCATTTTGTTCTCGCAGGGGCACTTTACAACCAAGGCCGATTAATCCAAACAACAGGCCCAACCATTCTTAAGGCAAACTTACATCTCTATCAATAGTTAATAATTATAATGGAAACAATTAATTGACCTTTGTAATTGGCTGACTCGCCAATTCAATGATCATTCAGATCATCAGCTGGGTGAACCATCATTGAGGTTTTGACCCTTTAAACTCAGAACCTCTCCGAGCAATGTGTGTCTAAAGTCCATTCAATCAGGAAGTAAAATGACGCTACCCACACCATTGTGCTGCATATGAAAGAAGAAACTTATAACTACCAACCATTATGCAGTGCCAGACAGAAGCAAATTATTTGTAAATAAAAGTTGGAACTAGAACGCCACTCAGTAGAGCTCATACTCCCGCCGTGGGTTTAGTTGGAATAATACGTTTTGTTTAACATCCCCTCTCCCCAAAACAATAAATGAAAAAGAAAGTAGGCCCTAACTGTCAGAGAATTTATTTTGATATATCTCGGAATTAGAGGAGAAAAACATCATTTAAGAATAAGAATAAAAGCTTTAATGAGTAAAACAGGAAAAATCTTTCCTTATCCCAAGAGCAATCATCCCACCAACTTTCATCCAAATCCGTTCAGAACTTTTCCAGATATCTTGTTCACAAACACACGAACATACGAACACACACACACACACGGACGGACACGATCGAATGCGTTACTCCCTGGCGGGAGTAATAAACCTGAAAATCGCAGAGCCAGAACCAGAATCATTTATTTGGTCTGGGAAGCCCATGTGAGGTTTCTTCTTCTTCAGCCCTTCACAACCCTGGGTGAATATGCGATCTTTTTTAAAAAGTTGGAATTTTGCCAAATCTGTTTTATTCGTTTGTTAATATACCTCAGCCATTGACAAATCTGGAACTAAGTCTTTATAAGTTCATCAAATACTGACACCGCGAATGACATTCGCTGAGCTAAATGTTGATATCTCTTCTGAGGTTAAAAAAAAAAAAAAAACGTTTTAAAGCATTATACGTATCAAACGATACATTTTATGAAACGGCGAAACCTAATACACACTTTGGTGGTTTTAAAATGACAGAATATGTCTTTATTAGAAGAAAAAAAAATGAACATTGAAGACGACGCTGCTAAAAAAAATACACTGCTCTAACGCATAACCTCGAGTTTAAACTACATTTACAACAAATATGAAAACTATTTTCATATCACAATGTTAAATATAGAATATATAGAAGATAATGTTTTTTTAAAATGAGCCCTATCTTCCAATGGTAAAACAATCCTTCAAAAAATTCCTGGATCGGGAATAATATACTGAGCTTCACCAAAAGGTAATCAATTCTTCCTCATCCCAAGGGCAATCATCCGACCAACTTTCATCCAAATCCGTTCAGAACTTTTCCAGATATCTTGTTCACAAACACACGAACACACACACACGGACACGAGTGAATGCATTACTCCCTGGCGGGAGTAAAAATAAGCATGGAGAAATAGAAAATGTGTTTTAAAAAATCAACAACAATCCCTGCCCTAAGGAGCAATGTTTAAGCCACCAATACCGACCAAGGTTTGCTGCAGAAGTTGCCTACAAATGCTGCTAATAAACAAACATATGTTGGTCCATTAAATCAGCTGGCAATCAAAAACAGCAACAGTTAGCCAATACATATATATTTGTTGGCCGAGCAAGATTGCTCTTTTAAGGCCGAGAAATACAGTACAACATTATAGTGGACTGCACAACTGTTGTTGCACAAGTTTCTTCCAATTATCAGCAAAGTCATGGAATCCATCATTGCTTCAGATATGAATCTTTCCTCTTCTCCAATGGCTTGATCTCTGATCATCAATTTGGTTTCAGACTTGGACACTCTACTCTGGACATGCAGCTTCTGCTTTCTCAACAATGGATGGAGGTCCTCAATGCCAAACAGGAAATTAGAGCAGTCTCCCTTGACATATCACGTGCCTTCGATATGGTCTGGCACCCCGCTCTGCTCACCAAACTCTCCTCCTTTGGTATCCATGGAAATCTCCACGCATGGCTGGCAGACTTCCTCTCTAGTCGTAGTCAACGTGTGGCCCTGAATGGGTTTCTCTCATCTCCTCTTCCTGTTCAGGCTGGAGTTCCACAAGGCAGTGTTCTGGGCCCTGTGTTTTTTCTGGTCTTCATCAATGATCTCTCTGACTCTCTTGAAAATCCTCTGTATCTCTTTGCTGATGACTCTACTCTCTGTCGCTCCATTCTTCATCCCTCAGATCGGCAGTCTGCAGCCTCCTCACTCTCTGCAGACCTGGACAAAATCACAGACTGGGCAAACAAGTGGAACATGTCTTTCAATCCTGACAAATCTCACACTCTTACGATGTCTCTCCGAAAAGACCGACTGGACAACCCTCCCATCCACTTTCTGAATAATCCTCTCCAAGAAGTTCTGTCACTCAAGCTTTTGGGTCTCACTATCTGCCATGATCTTTCCTGGGAAAACCACATTTCAAATCTGGCCTCCAAAGCCAGTCGCCGACTGGGCATCCTCCGTCGTGCGAAATCCTTCCTTGGATTCCTTCAGAACCACATACAAGGCTTTCATCCGCAGCTCAATGGAATACTGCTCTTCCCTCTGGGCTGGTGCTCCTGCCTCACACCCAGCTCGTCTTCACGCTGTTGAAACCAAAGCATTCAGAATCATTGGAATCTCCCGCGATGAAGCTAACTCCAAGAGCCTCTCACTCACTCACCGCAGGCAGGTTGGTGGTCTTTCTGTCTTCTACCGACTCCTCTCTGGCCTTGCACCCCCAGCTCTCTCTGGGCTCTGTCCCGCAAATATTCCTACAGGTCGCACAAGATCTGCCAGCAACCCTCTGATGGTTAAACTGCCGAAATCTCGGCTCTCTGCTCACCTTCACTCTTTCATTCCTCTTTTCTCCCGCCTCTGGAACAAACTCCCTCACTCTCTTCAATCCCACTCCACCCTCCAGGTCTTTAAAACAGCTGTTCACCACCATCTCTTATCTTCCCCCATCCAAAACCTTGATCTTTTCTACCCCCGCTAATTTCACCCCAATTCCACATTTTTGAAATACCAACTTCTGTCCTGGAAGTCCTTGGTGTCCTTGTGTTTTATACTTCTCCCTCCCCCCCCCCCCCCTTCCCACGCCTCCTCCCCCCAAGCCCTCTCCCTTCCACACATCTCCCTGCTCTCAAATGTTGTGTTTTTGTGCTTCCCCTTCTCTCCCCATCTTGTCTTCCACTCCCTCTTTTTATATATTTTGTTTGTCTGGTTGATTTGTTTGTGAAGTAAATGTTAGCTCTTTCACGAGCCTCGATTCAGTATACAAAAAAAAAGAAAAAAAAAAAGAAGTTCCCTCAACCAACATGATCAGTCATTTTCAAAAATGGAAATTTATCCTTCTAGCCATCTCTTTTTAGGACTAAAAAGATATTCTTATCGAAGTGGAAACTGCCAGCGTATAACAGGTCCCACCATGATCCCATGTAAGAACTAGAACGGCGCTCAATAGAGCGCATGCCTCTGCCAGGCTGAACATGTTACGTTTTGTATCCCACTGATAGGCCAGATCTGGATGCAGACGTGAACCAAAATCTAATCAGTTTGTTCTTGAGGCCGAACGAACTCATCCACCAAGTTTTGTCATAATACGTCCACAACTTTTTGAGATATCGTGCTATATATGGGTTTGGGCCCTATCACTCAACGGTGAAGAATCACTTATAAAAATTCTAGTATCCTCATCAATATCTAACCATTTCGTCATTTTCACATACCCAACCTCTCCACGTACTCAAATTTCGTCCGAATCGTACCCAAGACGAACAGACAGATAGACAAACAGATGAAAAATCATTCATCGAGTGACACTTGGCAAAACAGAACAAAGTAGCATGGCACTCAGTGGAGCATCCTTTTGACCTCAAAAATAATTAGTGGTTGAATTCAGTGACCTGATATGCAAACTGTCTTCAAAGTTTAAGTTAATCGGATGAAAATTGACAATTTTAGAAATTCGGTCTATGTTGACCTTTTGGCCTATGTTGATCTCAAAAATTGTTGGTGGTTGCTTTCAGTTCACTGATATGTAAATCGCAATCATATTTCAAGTGAATCGGATGAAAATTGAGGATTTTAGAAATTTGAAATTGTTGTTGACCTTTTGGCCTATAAAAATAAAAACCACCTTTAGAGGCCATTTTTCCCCGCAAAGCAGGGGTTGGCCTTTTTCCGGAACCGTGGTTGTTGTTGTTTTTCGGTCCCCTTTTTGAAGCAATGTTTTACGGCCGGATGCCCTTGCTGACGCCAACCCTTTTTGCCGCCTTTAACGACAAACAGGGAATTACCAGTGAACTGGTACTCAATTAGCCAACCTCGGAAGGTATGACAGGCTGAGTCAACCCCCCTGGCGTTAATTCAGCGATTGACCGGGATTCGAACCCAGGATCCTAGGTATCCTAAGCCGGCACCCTCACTGCTAAGCCAACACCAGGGATACCTTTTGGCCTATGCTGGTCTCAAAAATAGTTGGTGGTTGAATTCAATTTGCCGATATGTAAATCCTATTCAAATTTCAAGTCAATCGGATGAAAATTGATGATTTTAGAAATTTGAAAAAACGTGGTTGACCTTTGGCCTATGTTGACCTTTTGGCCTATGTTGATCTCAAAAATAGTTGGTGGTTGAATTAAGTTCGCCGATATGTAAAGCCTATTCAAATTTCAAGTCAATCAGATGAAAATTGAGGATTTTTGAAATTTGAAATAAATGGTTGCCCTTTGGCCTATGTTGACCTTTTGACCTCAAAAATACATAGGATTTTGTCGGACCACGAACTCTACCATTTGGTGAAGTTTCGTGAAGATCGGTTTCAAATTGTGACCAGTAGGCAAGTATAAGTGAGCGGTCAGACAAACAAACACACACACAAACAAACACACACACAATCAAACACACACACACACACACACACACACACACACACACACACACAAACCGGAGTGATCAACATACTTGCAAAAAATTTTTATTTTTTTTGCCAAGTACCAAACAGACAGGGGGTGAAAACAACCTCTGCCCACCGAATAAGGAAATGCAAGTCTTCCCTTATTTTCCCATAACAACTTCCCAGCAATTCCATTCTGTGGTTAACCCGTCTCTTGTAGTGGCTCAGAGGGTTCAAATTTTTATATACAGATGTTGAGGTTCACGGAATAGCTGGGCAATATATTCTGGAAAACCGACAAAACGACACGATGAGGTCAACAGGAAAAGTGGAACACAGAAGGATATCGAGATCTATAGGAAGAGGAGGATGTGTGGATGAGTGCCGTCACCTATTTAAGGCATACACACATGTTCAATAAACAAAGCACAAGCAAACACCACAGTAAAGTTACCCCAAATTTACCTTCAAATACTCAGTCGGAATGATTCTTACGTCCGATTGTCTCAACCCTGACTACTTATCATCCCAGACAAACGAAACATCCCTCGATCTCGCATCAATTTCACAATGAGCGATCGCAGACCCGGAGAATGAACCTGTTGCTCTGTTCAATAAGGGCGGATGCAACACGAGGTCTCATCATCAGTTGCTAAAGCGAAGCATAATGATTTTGTTAAATGATTCACGCATTTCAAGTCTATTTCCTGCAAAGCTAGTTTCTGAGTTCCCTTTAAGGTTAGTAAATGAAAGGAGAAGTCTTTTTATATTCAGGTAAAAGCTCATGAAAGAGCAAGACTCTTCAGGTAAAGAGCAATCTCTCTGCTCACCTTCACTCTTTCATTCCTCTTTTCTCCCGCCTCTGGAACAAACTCCCCCACTCCCTTCAATCCCACTCCTCCCTCCAGGTCTTCAAAACAGCTGTTCACCACCATCTCTTATCCTCCCCCATCCAAAACCTTGATCTTTTCTACCCCCGTTAATACACCCCAGATCCACTTTTATGAAATTCCGACTTCTTTCCTGGAAGTCCTAGCAATGTCCATGTGTTTTATACCCCCCCCCCCCCCCACCCCTTCCCGTGCCTCCTCCCCCCAAGCCCTCTCCTTCCCACAGATCTCCCGACGTTCCTGCTCTCAAATGTTGTACTTGTGTGCTTCCTTCTCTCTCCCCATCTTGTCTCCCGCTCCCTTTATCTTATGTTTTATGTGTAAGTTTGTCTTTTTGTGATTAATGTTAGCTCTTACACGAGCCTTGATGTTATATACCAAAAAAAAAAAAAAGACAGCAGAGAACAACAGGTCAACATGGTGAACTGGCAATTGAGCATAAAGGAAGAGGTGGACGAGTGGACAAGGAGCACAGACAAATAAACAAGGTATGGGTCACTAGATGAGCAAGTGTGGGGCAAGGATGGTAAGTGATGGACGACAGAAACGACAAAGGGGAGCAAGACTGGATGAAAGGTGGTAGAGGACCCTGTTGAGAGACCAGTTATCCAGAAGGGCTTTTGGTTCACTACTTCCAGAGGAGCAAGATGAGGAAAGGTAACACAGAGGAGGTACCCTCAATGCACTGCAGACAAATATCTTGATGGTCTGGTATAATTTGACCATATTGTGCACATATTGTAAAGTTTTGTCGATCCACTGTGCGTTTCAACCACTGGTTACAATGTGTGTGCATTTCAATGAAAATCTTTACTTTTAAACAAGAAACATCTTGCCTTCTGAAACCTTGTTAATGAGCTCGGTTTTGTCGTTATCCTCGATCACAGCACTTTTCCAAACAGCGTCTTGCTCACATTAGGGTTGCTTTCCGACAACTTTCTAATTTAAACTTGTGACGTAAAACCACATTTCCCATATACTTGAATGTCTGCCTGTCAACGTCACAATGTTTAAAACACATTTTGCCCGAGATCTCTGGAGGGTGTTGGAGGAAAAATGACGATATTATCGACCCCATGGATTAGCTCAGCACACTTCAGACAAACGCACATCAGACACGGTTGTGAAAGGACTATATTCATTCATTATTTTTTTTACTGTAGCCTGAGATCCATTTTCATCTGATTGTGTTCAACAGGTAATCCACAGGTAACCTGAGTCCCTCTTTGCCTCTTGTTTCCCAGCCCTGGGAGTGGGGGATTCGCCGCAACAGTGTTTGATTCATTCTGTTTCACTCTCACTCAATGAGTGATTAGTAGTCTGGTTGTCTGTCTGTTTATCTGTCTGTCTGCAGGATATCTCAAAAGGTTATGGACGGATTTGGACGAAACTGGGTGGACAGGTTGAGTGTGTGACAAGGACGAATTGATTCAATTTTGGTAAAGATCTGGATCTGGATCTGGCCTATCAGTGGGATACAAAACGTAAACTGTTCACCCTTGCAGAGGTATGCACTCCACTGAGTGCCATTCTAGTCCTTTGCTGTTATTCTCTCCTCGGCATTGCTTGTGGTATTTTCAATCTGTTTTAAATTTTATAGTGAATTTGGCTCTTATATTTCTATCTTTCATAAGGGGGGTGTCCAGGGATGTTATACGTGGTAAAAACGAATATTCCTTGGGGTTCAGCATGGGAGGTGGACCACAATTCTCTCTGGATATAAATGTATGGCATAGTGCCATTCTGTGTGGGAGGTCAAAGTAATTATGCCAATTCTGGGGAATTAATCGTACGTAATTCTCGGGAAATAACATGTCTGGAATTTTGGGAGAATTATCTGTAATGATAGGATCCTAAGCCACCGTTTAGGATTATTTGCGAGTGTTAAAAATTAACACGTGGTCAACAAATAATGGCTTATCCAAGGAAAAGGGGGAAACTCTGGACATATGTATAAAAAAAAAAATAAAAAAAACACCTTTTAGAGGCCATTTTTCCCCGCAAGCGGGGGTTGGCCTTTTCGGGAACCGTGGTTGTTGTTGTTTTTCGGTCCCCTTTTTGAAGCAATGTTTTACGGCCGGATGCCCTTCCTGACGCCAACCCTTTTTGCCGCCTTTAACGACAAGCAGGGAATTACCAGTGAACTGGTACTCAATTTGCTGACTGACCTCGGAAGGATGACAGGCTGAGTCAACCCCCCTGGCGTTAATTCAGCGATCGACCGGGATTCGAACCCAGGATCCTAGGTATCCTAAGCCGGCACCCTAGCCGCTAGCCCAACACCAGGGACTCTGGACATATGTATACCGATCACAATAAAAGTCAGTTCGATTACATGCTGGAGCACTGTAGAAAAACAGCATCATGAATGCTGAAGCATACAATTCATTCAGCACTTCTTGACCATTGAGCTGTAATGGAAAATATCTGTCTGAAATTGATAACCTCAACACCAGGCCAGAATAAAACACATATAGGAACTTGCGTTCCCCTCTTTCAACTATGTATGTTGTCCTTGTTTTGGTCTGTTCTGTGTTCTCGCTCTACAACGAGTCTCAACTTTGTATACAAAAAGACCGAGTAAAGATAGAAATTTTGAGAGGCAAATTTACAATAAAAGTTTAAAACAGATTACAAATACGATATGCAATGAAGATGAGAGAAGAGCAGCAAATTAATATGCACCCTTCTGCTACCAGTCTTGCACAAATAGCATCAAATGTTTTCCTTTAAAAGGTCACATGACCATAGACCTTTGACCTTTGTAATCCGAAGTCTAATCAGTTCATCTTTGTACTAGAGTCCATACTTTTGCCAAGTTTGGTTGGAATTCCTGCAATGACTCACAAGTTATCATGATAACAAAAACCCGATAACAGACGAACCGTACAGACTGCCAGACGGACAAGCCAAAAACATAGTGGCTCCAGCTTTTGGTTGCGGAGCCATAAACGATTCAGGAATTGCTTATGATAAAGCTGATGCAAAACTAACAGTTTCTTACTGACAATTTGACAATTATAAAAGTGGAATACAGAATAATAATGCCTGGAAATTTACAAATCAAGCTACTGGGAGGAAGAACACCATTAACGGAATCCTGAAATAAAGGAATGTTGAGAAAAGAGAACACCAGTGCAGAGATCATTTTGGGGAACTATTGGGCGAAGAACCTGAATTCATTCACTTTAAATTAAAGTAAATAAAATTTATTCGCAGAGTAAGAAGTTGTGTTGAAAAATGAAGACATACACATTGAAAGTATCAGAGAAGGAACTGGATATTAACACAGAACCATTCATCAATGAGGACTTTAGTAAATGAATTGCACAAAACTGGATTAGGAAAGAGTATCGGGCTGGAAAATATAGCAACTGAATGTTGGAAACAACAGGATTTTCAAATTTCAAGGATCCTGGATTCGGAAATATGATAAAGACAGGAGCACCAGGATTGCCAACGCGTTTGTAATAGTAAAGGATTGTATCGGGAAGATTTAGATGAGAGTACTGTGTTCAAATGCACAGTTTGAACAAGTACTATTGCACAATGTGGACACATGGACTCGATTAAAAAGTTTTAAAACTGTTGGATATCTCGTACACAAGTTTGCTGAGAAAAGTACATGTAGGTGTCAGCTCAGGGTCGGCGTCATGGGGGGGCATTCGCGGGCCATGCCCCCCCCCCAAATGAGTTATTGCGCCCCCCCCCTCCCCACCCGCAGGCCAAGCCTTTGGCGCCAAACTTTGCGTTTTATTAATTAATTTATATTTATCTTATTAAAAGTGAAAATCTTTTCGCTAAATGAAATGAAATAAAAACAAAAATAAGAAAAGAAAAAAACACACCCTGTTGGTCATATTTGCATCAGGTCACATTTGAGGAAGTGGTGTGCTCATTGACGAGGAGTTTAATCAGGTGTGGGACATGGCCACGGCTGCCAGCGCATCACTGAGACCCGCGATCTCCAAACGGAGACGCAAAGCGAACACGAATATGGATGAGTATGTCGTTATGGGAACCACAGGACACAGGGATGATGACGATAAAACAGAACTTCAGAGACTGCACTACAACACTACTGATTCAGTGTTTGGAGAGATGGATCACAGATTCAGCGAGCGGAACTCACACTTGGCTATTGCACTTGTTGCACTGAATCCAGAAAGTGATACATTTCTTGATGTAAAGACTGTGAAGCATATTATGGACCTGTCACGATCGCCTATAATTGAGGCAGAGTACGAAGTTGCTAAACAGTTTTTCAGCTCACAAAAACAATCACAGCCAATCGAGGGGGATTGGACTACACAGCACATGCTCTCAGAGTACCACACACGTGTGATCGGAATGCCCAGTGTACTGACTGCTTTCAAACATGCCTCAACATTTGGCGCCTCCACAGCAATGTGCGACAATTCATTCTCCACTCTGAGAAACGTATTTTCGGACCACAGACACGCAATGCTCCACAAAAGAAAGGCCCAGTTGGTTCAGCTAGCGTTTGAGAGGGACTTAACCCGAAACTGCACAACTGAGTGGAAGGACACCATTCTTAGGAGGTTCAGCACCAACACTCGCCGCTTGTAACTCTTCTAAAGGTAAGCCATGCGTTTAATTCACTGTATGATGCCAGCCTTGACTTTCATGATTATTACGCAAAATGTTGAATGGTTTTTGGGTCTGTCTGCATTTATTCGGTAAGAGTGGAGAAAAATAGTCTATTTCAAATGATGGTCCAATGACGCGCACAGTGCAGTGAGTGAGTGAAAGAGTGAAAGAGTGAAAGAGTGAAAGAGTGAAATAGTGAAAGAGTGAAATAGTGAAAGAGTGAGAGAGTGAAAGAGTGAGAGACAGAGACGTGGCTTGCACATAGGCTATATATTGTGCAGTGTGTGTGTGTGTGTGTGTGTGTGTGTGTGTGTGTGTGTGTGTGTGTGTGTGTGTGTGTGTGTGTAAGAGAGAGACTTTGCAGCATGTTTTTAAATAATTGTAACTGGGTTGGTGTGTTGATTGTTGACGGCAAACTTATTATCAAGCATTTACATCATAGAGTGAATTCTCGAACGCCAGTTTGTGCCCCCCCCCCCCTCCCGCGGTTACCCCAATGCCCCCTGATTAGATTTGTTCTGACGCCGACTCTGTGTCAGCTGGAGTGATCATATCACAAATGTGGTCCTATATGTGGAGGCATGGAGAAAATCACTGATGTGATGAGATGGAGAGGCCATTTTGTTTCCATGAAGAAAACAATAACCGGTGTTGGTGTTGATTAAATGGGAACCATCATATGGCCAAAACATGAGGCAGGACAAGACAAATACTGTATATAGATCCATTTATAAGGGACACATATCAACGAAAAACTGCAAAGATGTATGATGAGTCGAGAGGCTTGGAATAGTGTGATGCAGTGGCCTGCAAAAGTATTCACCCCCCTCTAAAGTTTTCACATTTTGATGTCACCTGAGCTTTTTCCATGATGCTTTCAAACTTAACATATAGTCTTCACAAATTACTCCAAAGTGATAAAGCTAAAAATTGCAGATAAATTGTGAATAAGTTAGATTAACAGAGCAAATCAGATGATTCTCAGTTGCATACGTATTCAAACTTCCCTTTGCCTAATTAACCCGAAATAACTTCAGGAGCAAATTATTTTTTTGAAAAGTTACTAAAAAAGTATATGTTTTACCTGTATGTAATCAGTGGTTTAACTTTAAAATTAAGCTTCCCTAGTTATCTAAAGAGTTTTAAGATGAAACTCGATTGGTCAACCAACAAGGCGAGCATGAAGACCAAGCGCGGGAAAGCGCGGGAAAGGCCCGAGGCCTTTTCTGATCCGACGGCCGACACTGGGTTAATCCAAACCCACAAACACAAACACGGGACAAGAGAAATCCACAATACAACAATGAAATGCAAAAATAAAGGATTTTATGAAAATAAATGCAAGAAACAAAATTGAAAGGCGAGGTAAAAACTAGAATTCCTAATTAAGACGTCTCCACTCAGACTGGTATACAAACAAGGGGAAAGATTAAATAAAAATAGATGATGTTCCTGCCGGCAGGCACTTAACTCTGGTCTCAACGAGGGATGTTGGCGTTCATCGCCTCCAAACCACCGCACTGGAAGCGCACCAACAAATGGCACTGAAAACGCCCAGGCATGAACAAGCAGCCAACCAGCCCTTCCTCACTTCCACCGCCAAATGAGACACGGCTCTCTCCTCCCCCGAAAAGCACCACAGTCAACAACACCCCCTGCTCCGACATTGCAAAACTTCCAAAGCTCCGACACGTCTCCTCACCAGCGCACCCGAGACAACAGCGCCCACTCGAGCCGAGAGCCAGAAAGAGAGAAAATGCAACCGCTTCCAAAGAACGCCAGTAGAAAAGAGAGAGAATACGACTGCCTCCAACGAACGCCAGCATCAGAAAGAGAATGCGACTGCCTCCAACAAATGCCCGCACAAAAGAAAGAGAATGCGACCGCCTCCAACGAACGCCAGGACCAGAAGAAAGAGAATGCAACCGCATCCAACAAATACCAGCACAAAAGAGAACAAGATGGTGAGATGGCTTCTTTTTGCTCCCCTAGCTCTCGAATCTTCCACCGCTGATGTCACACTCTGTCCCATTACATCAGTCCATCGCCACAACCAATCGTCGTCTTTGGGGCAGGGTCTCATGGCCTTGCTTGACGCCCATTGACGTCGGTCGAGGCGTGGCCTTCCCATCACGAGTCATCGGGGGGAAGTCTAATCTCTGTTTGGGAATGTTCGGATGACGTCAGGGTTTACTTGCCGATTGGCAAATGTGCTGGGTTGTGTTGGGCTTTTATGGCTGTTGTAATGGCCACCCTTTTTGATGAAATAAAAACGAAGGGAAAAATCACAGGGGAAAGTACACACTGGGGGTTATCCTTAAACCCTACCTAATTAGCATAGCTCTACCCCTCATATGGAGACATATATACAATATTATTCCATACAGATTCCCTACTTATGTACATAGAGATGGCTCTTCTTCTTCGCATCACACGGTTCATACTAAAACCTAAATATTCTGAACTTTCCTGAGGTATTCCATACCTACCCCAACAAACGTAACAATACCATCCAGACTCTACCTAGATCAGGTCGCCCATCCAAACTCAGCAGCCAGGCAAGCAGGAAACTGGTATGGGATGTCACTAAATCCAACAAAGACTTTGAAAGATCTGCAAGGATATATGTCTGAGATGGGGGTCAGTGTTCATCAATCAACAGTATCCCATTCCCCTCACAAAGTTGGCCTCTATGGATAGGTGGCAAGAAAACAGCCATGACTGAAAAAGACACCTCTGAAAGCTCATATGGAGTTTGCAATAAAGCATCATAATGATACTGTAGCATGTGGAGAAAGGTTTTGTGGTCACATGTGACAAAAATTGAACTGTTTGGTCTAAATTCAAAGCATTACATATGGTGCAAGCCTAACAGTGCACAACACCCAATCAACACCATTGCTACTGTCAAGCATGGTGGTGGCAGCATCATGTTATGGGGCTGTTTTTCATCAGCAGGGACTGGCAAGCTTGTCAGGATGGAAGGGACAATAGACAATGCAAAGTACAGGGGAATCGTTGATGAAAACCTGCTTGAGTCAGCCATGAATCTGAAACTGGGTAAGAGATTCACATTTCAGCAGAACAATGATCCGAAACACAAAGCTAAAGCTACCCTGGAGTGGCTGAATAAGAGGAAAATAAATGTTCTTGAGTGGCCCAGTCAAAGTCCTGACTTGAACCCAATTGAATATTTCTGGGCAGACTTGAAGATTACAGTCCATTGACGAACCCCACCAAACTTGACAGAACTAGAGCAATTTTCATGTGAACAATGTACAAAGATTTCACCATCGCACTGTGCAAAGCTGGTAGACACCCAAAAAGACTCATAGCAGTCATTGCACCAAAAGGTGCTTCCACCAGGTACTGACCTAAGGGGCTGAATACTTTTACAACCAGTGAATTTTGATTTGTACATGTTTTCTGCAGGTATTCCTGACATTTAACCTCCTTCAACTATAACAGTGTTTAGTTTGATCTCTCCAGTTATTAATAAAAAAGTTAATATGGGAAAATAGTTTGTACATAATTCATCTAAATGTGGCAATATTGGTGGGGGAGGAAGGGGGGTTGTGGGGGGGGGGGAGGGAGGGAGGGTGGGGTTGGGGGAGGTGGATACTTTTGCAGGCCACTGTAGCTGCTTCAATAGATGTCACCTAACGATGATTTCCTTGTACGAGAGGGTGGTTCAAATTTGATGTGGACTTTTGCTTACAACTCCCACCTTGTCATGAATTATAGATTCACCACCAATACTAATATTCACTTCTGCAATGATATGATGAACAAAAACACTTCGGTCAGTGAACACGAGATCCTAAACGCGTTTCTTCAAGTTTGGCCAATTTCGCAGCATTTCGATCACTCTGAACACTTTCAGGTCCATCTCAAAATGATTTACAACAAATATGGATTTCCTTGACAGGAAATCTTCACCAACCTGAGCTGCCTGTTATCTGTCAAGTACAAAAGGCTTAGCTTTCATTAAACAGAAATTTCACAATTAGTGCCTGCACTGCCATATGCAGACGATCTACAATTAACACAGACATTTAAACTGCACATCAAGCTTGTATCATTTAAGCATTATTTATTAGTGGCACATCACACCGTTTGTGACTTACCATCCTTCATACTCGTTATGATGCTGGTAGTCGCATTCCCATCGTCATCCTGCACAGTGACGCTGACAAGGTACTCGTAACCATAACGAAAAGTATAACTGAGCTTAATGTGAATGAAGCCTTGCTCTGCCAGCACGTTATTCCTTTGGGTCGTTACGTTGCAACCATCACAGGGTTTCCATTTCAGGAACACATTGTTGTTTCTGTTGAACAACATCATGCAAATAATTTTGAAATAGACTTGAGTATTATCTGGTTTGTTCATTTCTACACGATTGAAAAATGTTCCATAACCATTCTATTCCGAGTTCTTACAGAATACACACACTTTGTATAATCACCCGCTTCATCACAATTTCATCACTATACATCCATTTCACAGCCATATATGGAACACTTTATTATCACTTATGTAGTTTTGTAAAATGAGGTATTTTGCAGTAAGTGACAGTGTTAGGAATCAACACAGGTATTAGTGAGCAAGTCTGGCACCTTGTATCGAAGGAGTGATGTGATGAAAAAGGATGATTGGTCCATTAAATGTCCATTTTGTAAATTATTGCCAAATTTTATATCAATGGAATAATAAAATAATAAAATGCAACATAGCAAAATTGTAATAATGTATTTTTCAGGCTCTTTTGAAGTAAAAGAGTCCGTTAAATTTCTTTCAAACGTGGATAATGACAACATTTGTAGACAAACGTGCATAATGCGTGGATTTCGTGGATAATGCTTTCAAACGTGGATTTCAAACGTGGATAATGACATTTGTAGACAAACGTGGAGAAGGCTTGGATTTCGTGGATAATGCTTTCAAACGTGGATTTCAAACGTGGATAATGACATTTGTAGACAAACGTGGATAATGCGTGGATTTCGTGGATAATGCTTTCAAACGTGGATTTCAAACGTGGATAATGACAACATTTGTAGACAAACGTGGATAATGTGTGGATTTCGTGGATAATGCTTTCAAACGTGGATAATGCGTGGATTTCGTGGATAATGCTTTCAAACGTGGATTTCAAACGTGGATAATGCGTGGATTTCGTGGATAATGCTTTCAAACGTGGATTTCAAATGTGGATAATGCATGGATTTCGTGGATAATGCTTTCAAACGTGGATTTCAAACGTGGATAATGCGTGGATTTCGTGGATAATGCTTTCAAACGTGGATTTCAAACGTGGATAATGACAACATTTGTAGACAAATGTGGATAATGCGTGGATTTCGTGGATAATGCTTTCAAACGTGGATTTCAAACGTGGATAATGCGTGGATTTCGTGGATAATGCTTTCAAACGTGGATTTCAAAACGTGGATAATGCATGGATTTCGTGGATAATGCTTTCAAACGTGGATTTCAAACGTGGATAATGCATGGATTTCGTGGATAATGCTTTCAAACGTGGATTTCAAACGTGGATAATGCGTGGATTTCGTGGATAATGCTTTCAAACGTGGATTTCAACCGTGGATAATGACAACATTTGTAGACAAACGTGGATAATGCATGGATTTCGTGGATAATGCTTTCAAACATGGATTTAAAACGTGGATAATGCATGGATTTCGTGGATAATGCTTTCAAACGTGGATTTCAAACGTGGATAATGCGTGGATTTCGTGGATAATGCTTTCAAACGTGGATTTCAAACGTGGATTTCAAACGTGGATAATGCATGGATTTCGTGGATAATGCTTTCAAACGTGGATTTCAAACGTGGATAATGCGTGGATTTCGTGGATAATGCTTTCAAACGTGGATTTCAAACGTGGATAATGACAACATTTGTAGACAAACGTGGATAATGCGTGGATTTCGTGGATAATGCTTTCAAATGTGGATTTCAAACGTGGATAATGACAACATTTGTAGACAAACGTGGATAATGCGTGGATTTCGTGGATAATGCTTTCAAACGTGGATAATGACAACATTTGTAGACAAACGTGGATAATGCGTGAATTTCGTGGATAATGCTTTCAAACGTGGATTTCAAACGTGGATAATGACAACATTTGTAGACAAACGTGGATAATGCGTGGATTTCGTGGATAATGATTTCAAACGTGGATTTCAAACGTGGATAATGACATTTGTAGACAAACGTGGATAATGCGTGGATTTCGTGGATAATGCTTTCAAACGTGGATTTCAAACGTGGATAATGACAACATTTGTAGACAAACGTGGATAATGCGTGGATTTCGTGGATAATGATTTCAAACTTGGATAATGACAACATTTGTAGACAAACGTGGATAATGCGTGGGTTTCGTGGATAATGCTTTCAAACGTGGATTTCAAACGTGGATAATGCGTGAATTTCGTGGATAATGCTTTCAAACGTGGATTTCAAACGTGGATAATGACAACATTTGTAGACAAACGTGGATAATGCATGGATTTCGTGGATAATGCTTTCAAACGTGGATTTCAAACGTGGATAATGCATGGATTTCGTGGATAATGCTTTCAAACGTGGATTTCAAACGTGGATAATGCATGGATTTCGTGGATAATGCTTTCAAACGTGGATTTCAAACGTGGATAATGCGTGGATTTCGTGGATAATGCTTTCAAACGTGGATTTCAAACGTGGATAATGCGTGGATTTCGTGGATAATGCTTTCAAACGTGGATTTCAAACGTGGATAATGCATGGATTTCATGGATAATGCTTTCAAACGTGGATTTCAAACGTGGAAAATGCGTGGATTTCGTGGATAATGCTTTCAAACGTGGATTTCAAACGTGGATAATGCGTGGATTTCGTGGATAATGCTTTCAAACGTGGATTTCAAACGTGGATAATGCGTGGATTTCATGGATAATGCTTTCAAACGTGGATTTCAAACGTGGATAATGCATGGATTTCGTGGATAATGCTTTCAAACGTGGATTTCAAATGTGGATAATGCATGGAATTCGTGGATAATGCTTTCAAACGTGGATTTCAAACGTGGATAATGTGTGGATTTCGTGGATAATGCTTTCAAACGTGGATTTCAAACGTGGATAATGACAACATTTGTAGACAAACGTGGATAATGCATGGATTTCGTGGATAATGCTTTCAAACGTGGATTTCAAACATGGATAATGTGTGGATTTCGTGGATAATGCTTTCAAACGTGGATTTCAAACGTGGATAATGCATGGATTTCGTGGATAATGCTTTCAAACGTGGATTTCAAACGTGGATAATGCGTGGATTTCGTGGATAATGCTTTCAAACGTGGATTTCAAACGTGGATAATGCGTGGATTTCGTGGATAATGCTTTCAAACGTGGATTTCAAACGTGGATAATGCGTGGATTTCGTGGATAATGCTTTCAAACGTGGATTTCAAACGTGGATAATGCGTGGATTTCGTGGATAATGCTTTCAAACGTGGATTTCAAACGTGGATAATGCTTTCAAACGTGGATTTCAAACATGGATAATGCGTGGATTTCGTGGATAATGCTTTCAAACGTGGATTTCAAACGTGGATAATGCTTTCAAACGTGGATTTCAAACGTGGATAATGCGTGGATTTCGTGGATAATGCTTTCAAACGTGGATTTCAAACGTGGATAATGCGTGGATTTCGTGGATAATGCTTTCAAACGTGGATTTCAAGGATAATGCTTTCAAACGTGGATTTCAAACGTGGATAATGCATGGATTTCGTGGATAATGCTTTCAAACGTGGATTTCAAACGTGGATAATGCTTTCAAACGTGGATTTCAAACATGGATAATGCGTGGATTTCGTGGATAATGCTTTCAAACGTGGATTTCAAACGTGGATAATGCTTTCAAACATGGATTTCAAACGTGGATAATGCGTGGATTTCGTGGATAATGCTTTCAAACGTGGATTTCAAACGTGGATAATGCGTGGATTTCGTGGATAATGCTTTCAAACGTGGATTTCAAACGTGGATAATGACAACATTTGTAGACAAACGTGGATAATGCGTGGATTTCGTGGATAATGCTTTCAAACGTGGATTTCAAACGTGGATAATGACAACATTTGTAGACAAACGTGGATAATGCGTGGATTTCGTGGATAATGCTTTCAAACGTGGATAATGACAACATTTGTAGACAAACGTGGATAATGCGTGGATTTCGTGGATAATGCTTTCAAACATGGATTTCAAACGTGGATAATGCGTGGATTTCGTGGATAATGCTTTCAAACGTGGATTTCAAACGTGGATAATGCGTGGATTTCGTGGATAATGCTTTCAAACGTGGATTTCAAACGTGGATCATGACAACATTTGTAGACAAACGTGGATAATGCGTGGATTTCGTGGATAATGATTTCAAACGTGGATTTCAAACATGGATAATGACATTTGTAGACAAACGTGGATAATGCGTGGATTTCGTGGATAATGCTTTCAAACGTGGATTTCAAACGTGGATAATGACAACATTTGTAGACAAACGTGGATAATGCGTGGATTTCGTGGATAATGATTTCAAACTTGGATAATGACAACATTTGTAGACAAACGTGGATAATGCATGGATTTCGTGGATAATGCTTTCAAACGTGGATTTCAAACGTGGATAATGCGTGGATTTCGTGGATAATGCTTTCAAACGTGGATTTCAAACGTGGATAATGACAACATTTGTAGACAAACGTGGATAATGCGTGGATTTCGTGGATAATGCTTTCAAACGTGGATTTCAAACGTGGATAATGCATGGATTTCGTGGATAATGCTTTCAAACGTGGATTTCAAACGTGGATAATGCATGGATTTCGTGGATAATGCTTTCAAACGTGGATTTCAAACGTGGATAATGCGTGGATTTCGTGGATAATGCTTTCAAACGTGGATTTCAAACGTGGATAATGCGTGGATTTCGTGGATAATGCTTTCAAACGTGGATTTCAAACGTGGATAATGCATGGATTTCGTGGATAATGCTTTCAAACGTGGATTTCAAACGTGGAAAATGCGTGGATTTCGTGGATAATGCTTTCAAACGTGGATTTCAAACGTGGATAATGCGTGGATTTCGTGGATAATGCTTTCAAACGTGGATTTCAAACGTGGATAATGCGTGGATTTCATGGATAATGCTTTCAAACGTGGATTTCAAACGTGGATAATGCATGGATTTCGTGGATAATGCTTTCAAACGTGGATTTCAAATGTGGATAATGCATGGAATTCGTGGATAATGCTTTCAAACGTGGATTTCAAACGTGGATAATGTGTGGATTTCGTGGATAATGCTTTCAAACGTGGATTTCAAACGTGGATAATGACAACATTTGTAGACAAACGTGGATAATGCATGGATTTCGTGGATAATGCTTTCAAACGTGGATTTCAAACGTGGATAATGCGTGGATTTCGTGGATAATGCTTTCAAAAGTGGATTTCAAACGTGGATAATGCATGGATTTCGTGGATAATGCTTTCAAACGTGGATTTCAAACGTGGATAATGCGTGGATTTCGTGGATAATGCTTTCAAACGTGGATATCAAACGTGGATTTCGTGGATAATGCTTTCAAACGTGGATTTCAAACGTGGATAATGCTTTCAAACGTGGATTTCAAACGTGGATAATGCGTGGATTTCGTGGATAATGCTTTCATACGTGGATTTCAAACGTGGATAATGCTTTCAAACGTGGATTTCAAACGTGGATAATGCGTGGATTTCGTGGATAATGCTTTCAAACGTGGATTTCAAACGTGGATAATGCGTGGATTTCGTGGATAATGCTTTCAAACGTGGATTTCAAACGTGGATAATGCGTGGATTTCGTGGATAATGCTTTCAAACGTGTATTTCAAACGTGGATAATGCGTGGATTTCGTGGATAATGCTTTCAAACGTGGATTTCAAACGTGGATAATGCTTTCAAACGTGGATTTCAAACGTGGATAATGCGTGGATTTCGTGGATAATGCTTTCAAACGTGGATTTCAAACGTGGATAATGCTTTCAAACGTGGATTTCAAACGTGGATAATGCGTGGATTTCGTGGATAATGCTTTCAAACGTGGATTTCAAACGTGGATAATGCGTGGATTTCGTGGATAATGCTTTCAAACGTGGATTTCAAATGTGGATAATGCGTGGATTTCGTGGATAATGCTTTCAAACGTGTATTTCAAACGTGGATAATGCGTGGATTTCGTGGATAATGCTTTCAAACGTGTATTTCAAACGTGGATAATGCGTGGATTTCGTGGATAATGCTTTCAAACGTGGATTTCAAACGTGGATAATGACAACCACACTGCTGTAGTCTAAATTCATCTCGCCTGACCCTCACAATTTTGTGGGCCATCCTCATTCCTCACCCAAAGAAAGATCCTACTCGGCATGATTTGACTCAGAAAAATTCATAACGGGGGAAAAAAAACCTTATCGGATTAGGCCTACACCAAAATTAATATCCAAGAAAAGGTGTTGTAGTGTGAAACGTGTGGTGCCTCAGTGTAACAACTGGTCAATGGATCAAAGTATAAATTTCAGACCCACGAGCCTGCAGTGGGCCCCAGGTGCCGTACGAGTGAGGGGAAGTGAGGGCCTCAGTGACATCCGCCCGTTCACGGAAAGAAATGGAGGTTTAGTTTTTATTTTTACACGAGATCGCATTGTTTCACCTTTTTGTGCAATCTGCTTTTATTATATTCTCATTTGTTCCCTCCTCCTCTCTCTCCACCTTCTGTCTCACCCACCTCCTTCCTCCCTCACCTATTTTCTCTCTCTCACCCCTCACCCTTTTTCTTGCCCACCCTTCTTACTCTTTCCCCTCCTCTCTTCGTATTTCCGTCAGTGAAGCGACGGGTGGTATTTACTAGTATTAACTACAGTGAAAAGGGAATCTCGACATATGGGAGGGCATTAAATGTTAAATGGAGGATATTTTAATCTAAAGTAAGTAGAAAAAGAAATATCACAAGGCTCTTACTTTTCTTGCATTCTCTCATACTGACCTTTGTTGAACAAGAACTTTCACATCAGTGCCATTTATTTTTTCCGGAAGTTTCCATGAACAATTGAAATCGTGATCACATTGGGAATATCGGCAGGTGATGATTACTTTCTTCAGAGCTGGATGAGGTGCATGAAACAAGTACATGGAAATGGATTATCTGACATGTTATCAGTTTTTTAAGATGAATTCGTAAGTTAAAAGGTAAGTACTTTTACACTCCTCACAATAAGTTAGGGATGTTGGCAGGTTCTTCGGTGTGGTTGATTTTGTGTATTAATTATGTTGAAAAAAGTTGTTGGTCCTAATTCTATGGTTATTAATGAGTGTGAAAAAACACAGCATTCTTGATTTCAATACCCGAACCCTAACCCCAATAAAAAAAAATAAACTCACTCCCACAATATCCCTAACTTATTGTGAGTAGTGTATATAAATTTATATTTTGTATATAAATTTAAGGATATTGTGCAAAAGTTTGACCACCAAGAAGTACTCGTGTATCATTTTCCAGGAAATCAGTTATCTTACCAGTAACACGTTTCCAAAATCAACATATATAAACTGTAGCTATATCAACAAGGACATGTTCTTCTTCATCATTAGCATTATCATCATCATTTAATGCAGTGCCTATTGTCAACAAGATGACTATTGTAAAGATACTTTACACAATTAAATGTAAATAAAAACACAAAATCAATCAATCGGGTCCTTAATAAAAGATACTGAATTAAAGGAGAAAAGTCCCAGCTATAAACTGTCATATCCCAGTGCTTCACAGGTAGGGTGATTCATCCAGGTGTGCGCTGTCCCTCGGATGGACGTTAAACCGGGTGTCCCGTCTGCCCACATTAGTTGGTGGACGTTAAAGATCCCATGGTGTCCTTCGCGAAGAGTAGGTGAGCTATCACCGGCGCCATGAACAAATTATAAATTACTGCCCTTACTTAGTCGTACGTCACGCCTGGCCAGCCAGTTCGTGAAAAACTTGGACCACTACCCCTGGTCAAACCCACAAGAACGTGGGAGTAATTGTGGCTATTAAAGAAGAAGATTGCATTTACTCAAACTAAAATATATTACAGAAGTTCAAATTTACACCAAAAATGAATTACTTTATAAGATCAATAGAGGCATGAATGACGGTTATTCTAATGATTGTCCTTTTAACAATGGGAGAGCTTGAATAAATTCGGGGAATTTTTCATAGATTAATGTTACATATTATTTACGCGTGTCTCTTAATTTACAGGTTATTTAGAAATTAAACTTGAACTTCGAATAAGATATACAGTTTCTAAAAATAGACATGAGCAATTTCATGTCAGTGACGTCATAACAATGGCTCCGCCTTTCTCACTACACTCAGCGGGGGATTTCATAGGAAGGAATTTCCTCCTCTCCATGTTTGCCAACCGACGGGGATTGTCCGTGCTCTTAACATTTGAAATGCTGAGCGTCAAGCAACATGGCAGAGGGTGGAATCACGTACCAAATTACGCACGTACCATTTTTAGATTTTTGGTATGACTCGGCTGGGATTTCAACCACCATATTGTATTGTGGTGTTGCCATGCTTCAAGAGCTCAAACCCCCACAAGATCAACCCAAAACCCACAAGGTTTTACCATTTAACCCACACAAAAATATTCTGTTTATCAGCAGAACCTGTTTGAGAATTTTCTAAAGTTTAATATTTCTTCATAAATTACTCAAAAACAATCTTCCCCCTAAGAATGTCACAAATATGAAAGATTACTGTATCATCTCACCAATATAGTGAACAACCTTTCCCTGGTGCTACACTTGTTGCCCTTTTCCGTGAACACATTTTATGAGCCACTTGTCCTCTTATTGGTGCTAACACCTGGCTTTCCCCAAAACCCACGCATACTTTTTCCCAAAGCCAAAACCCACACATACAGTCTTGGCAAAAAATATTGGCACCCTTGAACTTTTTTCAAATAACTCTAAAAAAAAGTAAAATTGACAAAAGTATTTGGTCTTCACAATTCTATATTTCACTGTTAATATTACAGAACCTTTATTTTTGAATCTGAACTTAATATATCCTTTTAAATCAGAAAAAAAAAAAAAATGGCATTGACAAAATTATTGACACCCTCGACTTAATATTTGGTAGCACAGCTTTTGGACAAAATAACTGCAGTCAATCACTTCCTATAGCCATGAATGAACTTCCTACACCTCTCTACTGGTAGTTTGGCCCACTCTTCTTGTGCAAACTGCTCCAGTTCTCCAAGATTTGAAGGGTGCCTTCTCCCAACTGCTGTTTTCAGATCTCCCCACAGGTGTTCAATGCGATTTATATCTGGACTCATTGATGGCCACTTCAGAACAGTCCAGCGTTTTGTCTTGAACCATTCCTGGGTGCTTTTTAAAGTGTGTTTGGGGTCATTGTCCTGCTGCAAGACCCATGACCTTCGACGGAGACCGAGCGTTCTGACACTGGGTTGAACATTGCGCCACAAAATGGCTTGGTAATCTCCTGATTTCATGATTCCATGCACACATTCAAGGCGCCCAGTGCCATAGGCAGCACAGCAACCCCAAAACATCACTGAACCTCCTCCATGTTTGACTGTAGGGAAGGTGTTATTTTCTTTGAAGGCTTCATTTTGTTTTCTGTAAACATAGAGATGATGTGCTTTCCCAAAAAGCTCTAATTTGGTCTCATCTGTCCACAGGACATTCTCCCAGAATGATTTTAGCTTTTTCAGGTGTGTTTTGACAAACTCCATTCGAGCTTTCTTATGTCTCTCTCTCAGCAGAGGGTCCTCCTGGGTCTCCTACCATATAAACCCATTTCATTGAGTTGGCGACGAATGGTTCGAGTTGAAACTGTCGTACCTTGTGTCTGAAGGTGAGCTTGAATATGTTTGGCAGTTGATCGATGTGCTTTCTCCACCATTCGCACAATCCCTCGCTGCAATCTTCGATCAAGTTTTCTCTTGCAGCCACGTCCAGGGAGGTTGGCAACAGTGCAATGGACCTCAAACTTCCTGATAGCCTTGTGTACTGTGGACACAGGAACAGCAAAATCTCTGGAGATGGGCTTGTAGCCCTGAGATTGTCCATGCTTGACTACAATCTTGTGTCTGACCTCCTCAGACAATTCTCTGGTTTTCTTTCTTTTCTCCATGCTCATTGCGGTACACATAGTGACACAAAACAGCAGAATGACTCCTTTTCTCAATTCAAACTGGTTGATCGAGTCATCACCCCTCAGCCCAATGGGCTAAGGGTTATTGTTGTCACGGATGTCGTCTGGGCGGGCGTCCGGGCGTCCGTCAACTTTTGGTTTCTGGCAATCTCAAGGAGAATGGCTTGTCCGATTAAATCCATGTTTGCAGTGTGTGTTGGGGTTGAGTAGAGGAAGGTTCCTTTCGAAAATGGGCGCGCTGCGATTTTCAATATGGTCGCAACGGTAGCCATCTTGAAATTGGTTTCTGTCATATTTCGAGCAGAACGGCTTGTCCGATTAAATCCATTTGTGCAGTGTGTGTTGGGGTTGAGTAGAGGAAGGTTCCTTTCGAAAATGGGCGCGCTGCGATTTTCAATATGGCCGCCACGGTAGCCATCTTGAAATTGGTTTTCGTCAATTTCAAGGAGAACGGCTTGTCCGATTAAATCCATGTTTGCAGTGTGTGTTGGGGTTGAGTAGAGGAAGGTTCCTTTCGAAAATGGGCGTGCTGCGATTTTCAATATGGCCGCCACGGCAGCCATCTTGAAATTGGTTTCCGTCAATTTCAAGAAGGGCTTGTCCGATTAAATCAATTTTTGCAGTGTGTGTTGTGGTTGAGTAGAGGAAGGTTCCTTTCGAAAATGGGCACGCTGGGATTTTCAATATGGCCGCCACGGTAGCCATCTTGAAATTGGTTTCCATCAATCTCGAGCAGAACGGCTTGTCCGATTAAATCCATGTTTGCAGTGTGTGTTGGGGTTGAGTAAAGGAAGGCGCCTTTCGAAAATGGGCGCGCTGCGATTTTTAATATGGCCGCCACGGCTTCCTTTCACCATGCATGGGCTGAGGGGTTACGCCCGCTTTGCGGTGCTATTTATTTTTATATTGCAGGCACCTGCAACTCACCATAGGTGAGTTCAATTCCAAACTAAGGGTGAATCACCTGCTTGAAATCTAATTATTTCTGACAACTTCTAAAAGGTGCCAATAATATTGTCCGGGCCATTTTAGGATTTCTGTGTGGAATAAGCTAAGATTTAGTAGTTTTTTCAGCTGTTTTTGTTTTGTTCCACTGCATACCAAAGAAATGCATATGTGGATACCAAAAGCAAAAATTTGAAAATATTGGGATACCAAAATTTGAAAGACGTGCAAGGGTGCCAATATTTTTGGCCACGACTGCACTTTTCCCCAAAACCCATGCCCGTCTTGTTTTTAGCCACCACTCCTTGGATACCCACACGAGTCTTTCCCTCGTGTATAAATGAGCCTTTCTCTCTTGGCCATGTATGCTTTCCCTGATGCCCACACATGCTGTGGCAATTCCACCAGCACAGCACCTCAACGTGCTCGCTCTCACTTTCATAGTTGCTTACTATTGCTATCTGCAGTGGTGGCCACACGTACCTATCCCCAGTACCTGCATGCAACTTCAGCTTGTGCTTCGTGGGCTGTGCTGTTTTGGTTTCAGCCCCTGGGCCTGTCCTTGATTGCTGACATTCTTTCTTGAAGCCGTTTTCTTGCTATTTCTCAGAAGCAGAGTACTGATGTACGCTGAGCGCTCTATGTGTCAAACTTCTGTGTTTCTCCATCCATGACTTCCATGGCTGAATGTGGTCTGTTCTTTCACATTTGACTCAAGGTGGTGCTCCTCTTTCTTGTCTATTTTATCTTTGGCTCCTCTGACACTAGGTGGCACTTTCACGTCTTGCTTTTCTGAACTTCACATTTTGCCTTCACATGCAGTTGTTCCTATTTGCCAATATGCACTCACCCATGCTAGTTTCATGTACACGCACTGAGAGCATTCAAATCACTCTGTCTTCCATTGCCAGTTGTGAATGTTTCCATCTTCTGTTAAATAATGCTCTTGAAAATGATCTCTGAAAATATGGGAAACTAGAATGGCACTCTTCGACGTCACGACGTCAACTGATATGACTCCGCCCACATTATTACATCATTATAATACTTGTATCAAGTTTGATTTAAATCCATTCAGCAGTGCCCAAGTTAGCACATTTTTACCTGTCATGACCTCTGACCTTTGACCTATTGACCCCAAAATTTAATCAGTTCATGTTTACATCACTATACATACTTGTACCAAGTTTTAATTTAAATCCCTTCAGCTGTTCACAAGTTCTCACATTTTCACCTGACATGACCTCTGACTTTTGGCCTTTGACCTCAGGACCCCCAAAATCTCATCAGTTAATCTTTACATCATTATACATATCTGTACCAAGTTTGAATTAGATCACTTCAGCCATTCTCGAGTTATAGACTTATTACAGACTTTGACCTTTGACCTATGACCACAAAATCTAATCGCTTAATATTTACAACATTATACAAACCTGAATCAAGTTTTAATTAGATCACTTCAGCCGTTCTCAGGTTATCGACATATTACAGACTTTGATCTTTGACCTCTTGACCCCAAAATCTAATCAGTTCATCATTGCATCATTCTACATAAGTGTACCAAATTTGGTCAGAATTCCATCACTGGTTCGCAAGTTATCGTGGTAACAGTATTTTTACCTAACATAACCTCTGACCTTTGGCCTCTGACCTCATGACACCAAAATCTAATCAGTTCATCTTTACCTCATTATACATACTTGCACCTAGTTTGACTAAGATCCCTTTAGCTGTTCTCAGGTTATTGCGGTAACGAAAACCTATCACGGAGAGCCGGATGGACAGACGGACAGCCGGACAGACAACCTGAAAACATTATGTTTTCAGGTTCTCCGTCGACTTCATCGGCGGAGTCCCAAAAAATTATTACCTGATGTAAGATAGCTATCGCGTATGTGAGTATGTATGTACATTGTACATGTAGCCGAAATACCGCCCCCTGGTGGTGTGTATGCTAGGCAGGAAGTGGATGAGAAACCTTAACTGAAGCTCTAATTCAATTGTAAAGATGTATGAATGAATGAATGAATGATCGTTTTCGATTTCATCAAATTTCATCAAATTCGATTCGATCGACCATTCGACCAATTTGACTTGCCAATCAATTTGACCGACCTTTGCTTGTGTGAAACGGACTGTGAAAACGATGCGGACTATATTGTCGGATACGACACACAGGACAGTGATGACGAACTCTAAATGGCATATTCTGTAATCGTGTATGTTTGATGCCATTGACTGCCTGTGTATATTTTGTCATTGACTGCCTGTGTAGATGTGAAGTTATACTGACTGCATGTGTATATATGATTTTGCTGACTGCCTGTGTATGTTTGGTGATATGAATTATTGTGACACATTTTGATGTTATTAACTGCCTGTACAAAATGATAACATGTATTTGATTATGCAACTTATCGCGAATATAAAGACAGTATTTTGCAATTCAAAACCTTTGATTCGTGTCTTACCATTCCCCACAGCACTAATTTGATACTTTCATTGGATTCCTTGTCCCTGAAAATATAGGTTTAGTATATATTTTAAAGTTTTTAGGGTAATTAGAGGCAGAAATAGAACAAAATATGTATTTTACAGTGGCCATTTTGAAAATCCAAAATGGCCGCCATACAGGTATCTCTCCAAATGTAAACATTGATTTTTAGTTTCCTTATGCTATAACCTTTCCAAAAATGTATAGGTTTGCTTATCTACCATGATTTTGAACGAAATATAATTTATTGACATAGTGAACCTGACTACAACACCAGGCTAATTGTAAAGATGTATGTGCAAACAAAACAAGTCAAGTGAATCCACTTGGATTCCGCCCAGGTTGGCACATGGAAATTATTATTCATATGGTACTTTCCATGGTGAAGTAGTTCGCAGCAGAACCGGCAGCATAAATATAGATTTGATGACGTCATGTTTACACATCTGAGCGCCAGAAACTGTCTTCACTTTTGAGCGACAGAAATTCCCAGGCAAACGCTATAACGCACCAGGTTTACAACCTGTGCGTTAATAATTTTATTGGAAACTATCACATAACACGGTTATATGAGCTGTTTGAGAAGAACAGTACTTGAGTGCTGATCATCGATGGGCCCTTCAGATAGTATGAAAAATAAAGTAAAAAGCAACTTCATGACCAACATTTTAAACCAAGTCACAAATGGTGAGTTTTTGTAATGCATAAAATATTGCAATAATTAATTGTCCTCCAAATATAATTCCTCACGAATTTGAGATGACAAATTATGCTGATGCAGCAGTGCAATGAAAGAGACTATTGGTTGAAGTGTAGATGACATCACAGTGAACTGTGTGATGACATTCCCAGGCACATTGTTGGGAAATAAACATCTCAAAATAAACCTGGCATATAAACAAAAAGATGTAAAAAAATTTTGACTGCATTTGTTCATCTTCTTCATATGCAGCACAAGGCTGTGGGGTACCATCATTGGCTGAGGGCGTACAACGGTACCATCCGTGCTGAGGATGGTACCGTTGGCTGTGCAGCTGATGCTGAGGGCGTGGCTGTGCAGCTGATGCAACGCCCCCTGCTGGTTCGCGCAGGAACTTTATAATTTGTTCAAGGTGCTGGAGATAGGTCGCCTACTCTTTGCGAAGGGCACTGTGAAATCTTTAACCTCCACCAACGAATGCTAGCAGACGGGACGCCCGTTTAACGTCCATCTGAGGAGCGACACACATTAATGATTCAGCCCTGCCTGTGAAACACCAGGATGACAGTTTATAGCTGGATCAGGATTCAAACCCAGGATAGACAGCTTAGTGGTCAGTGTGCCTACCTATAGGCCATCCTGTCAGCTCACATTTGTACATCACTAATAAGTTGAAAACTTGTCTTGAGAACACTGTGATGTATTTCAAAAGTATTTTCGAATTTTCATGCAACTTGTACAAGGTGAAAGACTCTCAACACTTGGTGCAAGTTTTTCTTGAGTTCATGTGCCATATTTATTTCCAGCAAGTGTGCACTGAAGCAATAACACATGCACAACAATACTGCAAAAACTCACCCGTGCTCGCAGAGTGGGTAAAAGATGGCATAAAGACCAGGAAGCTAAGTAGGAGGTTCGAAAGCTGAAAGAAACAATAAAAATGCTTTAATAATTATTAGTGCATAAAATAAATAAATACAACACTAGCAAATAATTTATTTGCAATATAATATAGGTTTAGCATAAGTGAAGAGCTGTGCATTCTATATTGAAGATGCATCAAAAAGCAGAAAACTTTCCATGCAAGTCATGACATTTACCCTGCGCACACGAAGCGGAAAATGCGGTTAAGCAATTCGTTCACTTCTGTTCGTCTGTCGGTTCGTCCACAAATGGAAGTTTATGATCGAGAGTCAACTTCGTTTCATTTGAATGTCACATTTTGAAAACGAATCAAAACATAAATCGGAAAACAAACCTGTAGTTTAACAGTACTTTGACTCTGAATCCGGCCCGATCGCGCATGCGTCGAGAGGAGTGAGATCATATTTTTACTCTGTTTGCCTGACAGCCAAACAAAATTGAAAATCATTCCAAACAGGAAACTTAGTGTTTTTAAGGATGTTAGAAAGGACACAAACAACAGGCACTGCAAATAGTCACTGCATCAACCGTGGTAAAACCCGGAATTAATTAATTTATCCGATTTTTACAATTTTTATTTTATTTCAATTGAATTATATACTTGAACAATGTAGAACACAAATTGCCTTCTCATCACTTCCAAAAACCTCCAGTTTTGCAGTACTTGGACATGTTAAAATAAGGTTGTGTATAAGACGGAATCTTTTCGAAATAAACAACGGTACTAAAGTTCAGGATTTTTTTATACGACCTTTAAAATCTTTATTTTATTTTATTTCAATTATACATTTGAACACTGCATGGGGTAAGGTGTTCTATAAACTCGCTGGTTTAACTTTGTCAAAAAAAATTATTTAATATATATATTTGAGGGTATTTTTGGCATTGCAAGTTACAATTCCAAGTGACTGAGGGCAGACGTCGATCACATTAATGTGTTGATTTGAATCACACGTAGATCATACCAGATGATTGGGCTGTGAGGGGCGGGGGGCCGCTCTCCCTCTCCGAAGGTCATAGGTGAGCAAGCGGGGCTTTTCTGACAACTCAAGAGTGATGTGGTTATTCTCCTCAGACTAGCTCAGATTCCAGAAACCTTCAATTGACATCATTAGTACTGCTACCTTGGAATTCTCTCCTGCGATGGGATGTCATGGTGCTCACAACTATACACGTTAAGGAAGTATGATCAGAAAAGGGACAATTACTTGTGCATGAGTTGCCCTGTGCGCAACCAGAGAGTGGGCATTCTATCTACTTCAAGGTTATTTTGAATGTAAGAATGCAATCTTTCGGAAAGGCAAGCAACCTTCATCACCACAGCCAGGAAAAAGAGTATGGATTTGGGGTACTGGTTACCAGTAATTGTAACTGATGAGAAAATCCAGAGCAATTACATTCTCAATTGGAGACTTCAAAGGAAAGTAGTTTTTTTTTTTTTACAATTAGCACACAAATCCCATGCAGTATCAGGTGGAGGATGTGATTTGCAAGACCAGAGATGAATGATTGGCGGTACACAATGTAGCCAGCCGGTTGACACAAACTTTATTTCGAATAACAACACACCTCAGTAAAGAGACTTCGGCAATGCAAAATGATAATCCTTACTCACCACCAAGAATTTCGGAGCACAGGATGCTTCTCCCATTTCCAAGAGGCACTGCAGACAGGATATCAGTCACAATTCAATCCATCCTGGTAAACAGGATGATAAAAATACATTTGATAGACATTTAAACGTTGGCCTGTTGGACATTTCCTTTCAATCTCACAAGGGCATTTATTTCCTTCCATTCTTCCAATTTCCTGCTCATCGCTTTGCTGATGATCCCACACTCTGCTGTATCATCTCTCATCCTTCAAACAGGCAGGCAGCAGCCTCTTCCTTCTCTATAGACCTTGATAGAATCAGGATATGGCCCAACACAAATCCCACACATTCACCCTGTTTCTCCGAAAGGATCATCTGGCAAACCTTCCCATCTACTTCCGAAACAAACCACTTGAAGAGGTTAAGTCACTAAAATGTTTGGACCTCACCATCAACCATCATCTTTCTGGGTCAGACAATATTTCCAAGATGGCCTCCAAAGACTAGGCATCTTCTGTCATGCAAGGTCTTTCCTTGGCCAACCTGCAGCTTGATAGAGTACTGCTCTCCCCTTTGGGATAGCACCCCTGCCCGAGTCCTTGCCATTCTTGATGACATGTAAAGCAATTCCCTCAAAATCATTGGGGTCTTCCACACCAAAGCTGAGTGTCTAGACCTGTTACTTTCACATCATAGGCATGTTGGTGGCCTCTCTGTATTCTGCAGCGTCATTTGCTCTTGCATCCTCTTGGCTCTGTCCCTCCAAAGTTTCTGCAGGGCATACATGGTCTGCCAATAACCTTCTTCTCAAACTTCCAAAATCCAGGCTCACTGCTCACCTCCACACATTTGTTTCTTTTTTCTCTCGCCTGTTGGTACCAACTTCCAGAATGTGTTTAGCCCTATTTTTCCCTCCAGGGCTTCAATGCATCTATTCAGCACTACCGCAGGTCATCCCCCATTCATACTCACGATCTCTTCTACCCCAAATGACCCCATTCCCAAGCACTCCTCTTTTCCAGGATATTTTGATTTTCCCCCATCTCCTTCACCTCTTTGCATTTGTCAGTTTGACAGTTGATTTGTTCCTTTACTGTTTCATCCCCTTCCTCCTCTTGGTGTGTTGCATTCAGATTGTTCACCCCCATATATCCTTCGCTCCCTGCCTTGATCTCACTCTCACTCCCACTTATACTCTGCTGTTGGTGTCCACAAGTGTCAACCATATATATATATATATATATATATATATATATGTGACTGGCTCTGGCAAAAGCAGACGCTTGGGGGAAAATTAAAAATTGAGATAAAAATTGATATCATCTGATTCCCCATGCTTTTCTCTTTCATTTGATATATACATTATGTTAATTGGACGAAAATTAGCGAAGTGATGGTATTTTAATGACAATTGTATTTTTGTTTAAACAATGGACATAATAGGTTCAAAATTCACAATACAGTTCACACGCACAAACAATGTACACACGTAGAGCTTTTCATTCATACCAAACATGTATGTCATGGATCTCCTTCAAATTACGATGTATGGCTCATAGTAAAACATCGAAATTTCATGATCTTTGTGACTTTCTGAGCACATTTCGAGAATGACATTTTAGATTCTTTGTGGAATTTCACAACTTTTCTGTTGTTTCTTAGAAAAATGTTTTGGTGCATAATAATCGAGAAAAGTTACTCTTTCTATCCATATAAAAATCTCAATTTGGTCCCTGTGGTCATATATTGACTCTTTTGGGCCTCTTCTCACTAAGAGAAATGCCCCCAAGTGTCTGATTTGCCAGAGCCATATATACACAAAGAATTAAGTTAAGCACCCCCCCCCGTTTTTTTACAACCTCGCACATTACAAGTTTGTTGTCGTCAAAACAGTGTAATATACCCATGATATTGCTATATTTTCTGGAGAAGTGATATTATGGTCACATAAAAACATAACAATCATGCCGTTTTCAATATTTTATTCTGAATAATTTAAGGTGAAATTTTTTGGGAATTTTAGGCATATTTTCACCTCAATTTAAGTATGGAGCTATAGGTCCATCACGGACAGTGTGGATGACGTTTATGTTTTCTAACGTACAGTCATTGTTCTGAGAAGACCTCTAGCGATCTTTGCGTCAATAACGTGTGTAGGACCCACGTGATCGGATCACTGACTCAACCAATCACTTTTTTTCACTTTGATCACTCAATTTCATCAATGGATAATTGCTAATGTCATACCAATCATTATTTGATCTCACATACCTTAGAATATATGCCAATGTATACATATACACAAAGAATATATATTAGGGGGTGCTTACCTTAATTCGTTGTGTAGGGGTGCTTAACTTAATTATTTGTGTATATATATATATATACATACCGTCACGTGAAAAAGTAAGTACACCCCATGCAAAGTTTTGACTTTTTCAACATATTTCAACATACAGCTATTTGATCTTCATTTCAACAATATTGATAGATAAAGGTGATATAATATAACAAATATCATGAAACATTTACATGTTGTAGTCCATTGTATAATTTAAATAAACATAAATGTAAATTTCGCATGTGGAAAAAGTAAGTACACCCTTGGCTCTAATAGGTGGTATTGCCCCCTTTGGCAGAAACAACCTCAAGTAGGCGTTTCTTATAACTGTCTACCAGTCTCTGACATCGACTGGGAGAAATTTTTGCCCACTCCTCCATGCAGAATTCTTTCAGCTGTGCGATGTATGAGGGGTTACTTGCATGCACAGCTCGTTTCAAATCTCCCACAACATCTCGATGGGATTTAGATCCGGGCTTTGACTTGGCCATTCCAGAACCCCCCATTTCTTTCTTTTCAGCCATTCCTTGGTGGATTTACTGGTATGTTTAGGGTCATTGGCATGTTGCAAGGTCCACCTTCGGTTGAGCTTCAACTCTCCGACAGATGGCCTCACATTATCCTCAAGCACCCTCTGGTACAATGAAGAATTCATAGTGGATTCTATGATGGTGAGCTGCCCAGGCGCTGATGCAGCAAACCTGCCCCAAACCATAATATTTCCACCACCATGCTTTACAGTTGGTATCAGGTTCTTTTTGTCAAATGCCATCTTTGGTTTTCGCCAAACATGTCTTCTGGTACTGTGGCCAAATAGCTCTACCTTTGACTCATCTGTCCAGAGCACATTGTTCCATAAGTGCTGGTCTTTGCCCTTGGCAAACTTTAGTCTTGCCCTGATGTTCTTTCTGGACAGCAAAGGTTTCCCTCCTGGCACACCTCCCATGTAGATCAAATTTGAGCAGCCTCTTTATAAAGGTAGACTCGTGCACTTTGACATCAACAGTCGCAAGAGCTTCCCGTAGGTCCCGTGATGACATTCTGGGGTTCTTAGAGACTTCTTTCAGCATTTTGCAGTCTGCCCTTGGGCTGAACTTGCTGGGGCGGCCTGGCCTGAACAAGTTGGCAGTTGTTTGGAATCTTCTCCACTTGTAGATGATCTTCCGGACAGTCGAATGATTGATTTCAAATTGTTTGGAGATCTTTTTAAATCCCCTCCCAGACTCGTCGGCATCTATAACCTTCTTTCTGAAGGCCTCAGAGAGCTCTTTTGGTCTAGGCATGGTGACGCCGCACAATTCAACAACAAAGAGCAAGCCAAACTAAATGTCTGAGGTTTAAATAAGACAGGTTCCTCCAAGATCCTCTCTGACGATGTTCTAATCATTTGCACCTGAGCTGGTGCACCTGATTCTAATTTTAGGTATTTGAAGTAGTGATAAATGTAGGGGTGTACTTACTTTTTCCACATGCGAAATTTGCATTTATGTTTATTTAAATAATACTACTACAAAATGTGGAGCGGTAGACGACTGTGGAGCGACTACAAAATGTAAATGTTTCATGATATTTGTTGTATTATATCACCTTTATCTATCAATATTGTTGAAATGAAGATCAAATAGCTGTATGTTGAAATATGTTGAAAAAGTGAAAACTTTACATGAAACCAGCAAGAACAAAACTTACTTTACTTACTTTTTCACGTGACTGTATACAAAAGGGGATGTGGATTTACAGTGAGATTTTCAAAACACGAGAGGGAAAGAAAGTTCGAAATTCAAAAAGGAAAAGTTTTCACCACGTGACAACCACTGTTGCATCAAACCAATATTGAATAAACCCACCATTGAATCACCTTGAAATACCACACACCAAGCTTCAGGTTGCTTTGGTCAGGAAAATACGATGTATGATTGGGTTAAGAAGGATATTTGTATCTGATTATAAACAATGAGAGCAGACGTTTACAACTGCCCTCAGCATCCCGGCTTGATGAACCAAATCTGGCCCACTGGTTGCATCACGTAATAATCATAAAAACTCCTGACATGTGTCTCTCTCAAACGGAAAATTGAATTATATTACCTCAGCAACTTAGCAAGGAAGCAGAAGCTTTGGAGGAATGGAAGAACTACAGAGAGGCATTTAGGGGAATTGCAGAAGTGTTGTGTGGAAAGACGTCAGGAAAGGGTGCATCGTCAGGGGATAAAAACCAGGTATGGTGTACAGAGGAAATAGTGAAGGCAGTTGGTGAAAAGGAGGTTTGGAAGAGGATAGAGAAGATCAAAGACAGAGGGAGGAAGCCAGATGTGAGGTTGCTGCACCTGTATGGGCAGAAGTAGAAACCAGCAAGAAGAGCTGTGGATAAGGTGAGGAATGATATAAAAGAGGAGGTGTACAACAGGTTGGAAGAGGATTGTGGGAGGAAGATGATCTACAAATTGGCTCATGATAGGTATAAGGATAGTAAAAACATGAAAGTGGGGGGGGGGGGGGGGGGTGGGCGAGGTGGAGGTGATTAAGGATGGAGGCAAAAGGTAGTGACAGAGAGAGGGGCGGTTTTGAAAGTGTGAGGAAGGATATTTCAGGGAGCCATTGAAACAGGAGGGAAGCAACTGAATTGAAGAGGATGAAGAAGGGAAGAGCACCAAAGGCTGTTGAATGCATGGTTGAGAGATAATTCAATTCTGGAGGATTGGAGGACAGGGTTAATTGTGCCGATATGGAAGGAGAATGGTGATGTTCGAGATCCGGGTAAGTACAGGGGCATTACACACCTTTGTCATGTCATGAAGGTGCTGGAGAGGATTCTGGACGAGATGATCGGGCAGAAGTGGAGATGGAGATTGGAGAAGAGCATTAGGGTTTAGAAAGGGTAGGGGGGAACAATGGATGGGATGTTCATGGAGACAGCTCATGGAGAAGAGGTTGGAGGTGCAAGGCAAAATAGCATTGGGATTTGTGGACCTGGAGAAGGCCGACAACACTGTACTGAGAGAGATGGTGATGGCGACACTGAGATGGATGGGAGCGCTGGAAGCAGAAGTTAGTTTGGTGAAAGGAATGTACAAAGGAACGAAGGGAAGGATTTTGGTTGGTCCTGGATTGTCGGAAGAGTTCAGTGTGAACACTGGTTTCAGGCAGGTAAGTCCTCTCAGTCCATTCATATTTATCATGGTGATGGAGCTGGTAAGCAGGAAGGTAAACATGAAAGATATTCTGGGGAGGATGTTTTATGCAGATGATCTGGCTGTAGTGGTGGAGAGAAAGCGGGAGATGCAGGAGGTACTGTGGGATTGGAAGGAGGCATTTGAGAAATATAGGCTGAAAATGAGCATGGAGAAGATGGAGGAGATGTGGGTTGGACAACAGAGAAAATACAGTGCCTTAAGAAAGTATTCGCACCCGTTGACATTTTCATATTTTGTTGTTGCAGCCTGAATAAAAAATGGATTCAATTGAGATTTTTTTTGTCACTGATCTACACATAATACCCCATAATGTCAAAGTGGATTTTTTAATTATAAATATTGACAAAATAGTTAAAAATGAAACACAGAAATATCTAATTTACATAAGTATTCAACCACATGAGTCAATACTTCGTAGAAGTGCCTTTGGTAGTGATTACAGCTTCGAATCTTGTGTATGTCTGTATCAGCTTTGCACATCTGGATTTGGGGAGTTTCTCCCATTCTTCCGATCAGATTTGCTCAAGCTCTGTCAAGTTGGATGGGGAGCGGTGGTGAACAGCAATCTTCAAGTTTTTCCACAGATTCTCAATGGGATTCAAGTCTGGGCTTTGGCTGGGCCACTCAAGGACTTTCACGTTATTGCTCTGAAGCCAATTCAATGTTGCTGTGGCTGGTATACTTTGGGTCATTTTCCTATTGGAACATAAATCTTCGCCGCAGTCTGAGCTCGTTTTCCGCCAGACGCAGTGCTTTATATTCATGCCAAAGAGTTCAATTTTTAAAAAATCATCAGACCAAATAATATTTTGCCTCATGCTCTCAGAGTCTTCCACGTGCCTTTTTGGAAACTCCAGGTGGGTTGTCATGTGCCTTTTTCTCAGGAGTGGCTTCTGTCTGGCCACTCTCTCATAAAGCCTAGGTTTGTGAAGTGCTGCAGATGTTGTTGTCCTTCTGGCAGGTTTTCCATCTCAGCCAAGGAACTTTGTAACTCTGTCAGAGTAGTCGTTGGGTTCTTGGTCACTGCCCTGACCAAGGTCCTTCTTGCCCAGTTGCTCAGTTTGATCAGACAGTCAGCTTTAGGAAGATTCCACGTAGTTCCATATACATTCCATTCCCTTATGATGGAGCTCACTGTGCTCTTGGTAACTTGTAACATGCTAGAAATTGTTTTATACCCTTCCCCAGATCTATGCCTCCTCACAATTCTATCTCGGAGTTCTATGAACAGTTCCTTTGACTTCATGGTAGAGTTTCTGTTCAGACATGCACTGTCAACCATGGGACCTTATACAGAAAGGTGTGTTTCTTTCTAAATTATGTCCAATCAATTGAATTGACCACAGGTGGACTCCAACCAAGTTGTAGAGACATCTCAAGGATGATCAAAGAAATTGGATGCACCTGAGTTCAATTTGGAGTGTCATAGCAAATGGGGTTCAATACTTATTGACTCAAGATATTTCAGCTTTTCATTTTTAATTATTTTGTAAAAAAAAAAAAGATTTAAAAAATAATTTCCACTTTGACGCGAAGGGGTACTATGTGCAGATCAGTGAAAAAAATTAAAATGTAATCCATTTTTAATTCAGGATGTAAATGTGGAAAAAGTCTAGGGGTTTGAATACTTTCTGAAAGCACTAAATGAATATCAGGTTAGAAGGGAAGGAGATCAGACAGGAAAATAGGTTTAAGTATCTGTGGGGAACAGTCACCGGTGATGGTAAGTTCGAGGAAGAGGTGCGGATGAGGATTCAGGTAGGTGTGAATGCGTGGAGGAAGGTGGAGGGAGTAGTAATGGCAGACAGAGAGATATCAAGGAGATTTGAAGGAAAGGTTCTGATGTCGTTTGTAACACCGGCCTACCTTTATGGTCTGGAAACTGTTGCACTGACAGAGACGCAACAGAGGCTGCAGGTTTGCGAGAACAACTGGGTCAGGGGGGTTGTGGGAGTGACGAGGTTGGATAGAAGGAGGATGGATGAACTGAAGGAGGAGATGAGCTTGGCAGTGAAATCCAGGTGCTGAAGGTCCACAAATCCCAATGTGTGCAGATGAGCTTGATGGTGAGATTGGTGAAATGCCGGCTGAGATGGGCTGGACATTTGTTGCGGATGGGGGGTGGGAGAATGGTAAAAAGAGCGGGTAGGTTAAGGGAACAAGGTAGAAGGAAACGTGTGAGGAGGGATATCAGTAAGGTGGGGGTGGTTGGACAGTGGAGAGAATTGGCTGAGGACAGAGGGGAGTGGAGGAGGATCGTGGTCAAGGCAGGGTAGACGCTAGGTACCATTGGAGGTCACCCCTTATAAAGGGAAGAGGAGGAACAGAAGAAGAAGCAACACATCTAGAAGTACTTTCTTACAAGAGAGCAACACAAATCTCACTGAATCTACAACTAATCTAGAACGGCACGAGGTAGAGAGCATACCTCCGCCAGGCTGAACAGTTTACGTTTTGTATCTCACCGAAAGGCCAGATCTTAATCCAGACCTGAACCAAAATCGAATCGGCTTGTTCTTATCACTTACCCAACTCATCCACCAAGTTTGGTCATAATCCGTCCACAACTTCTTGAAATAGCGTTTTATATATCGTTTCTGGCCATATCTCTTAATGGTGAAGAATCACTTAAGATTTTAAAAACATTCTCGTATCCGGATTCGGATCTCCACCAAACTTGAATCAATTCTTCTTTGTCACACACCCAACCTGTCTATCAAGTTTCGTTTGAATCCGGCCAAAACCTTTTGGGATATCATGCTAAATATCATTTCATCCTTATCACTCAATGGTGAAGAATCACTGAAAATTTTCGGATCCGGGTCTTCACCAAAATCCAATAATTTCATCCTTGTCACACACCCAACCTGTCCACCAAGTTTCATCCGAATCTGGCCACAATGTTTTCAGATAACTTGTTCAAAGACAGACAGATAAACAGACAGGGGTGAAAAGATGACCTCCGCCCATCTTCGGTGCTGCAGGTAGCAATCGGTAGGTACCACAATGTGAAATCAAAGACACTTTTAAGGGGTCGGGGGAATTGAATTCAAATGAAATCGTGATAATCCCACCTGATGATGATTGGAAGCTGAGAGTGAAGTTTGAATATAGAGCGTTTTGATCGAAGGTTACCTCGGGTGTCAAACTTGTAGATACGAACCTACAACAGACTCGGAGAACAACTAGATCTTGCGAGTATCAGAAAGGATCGATCGGTAAAAGTCTTTCAATAGCAATGATACGAGCAAATGTGTTTGGGTCTGAATTGAGGAAGGAAGTGGTGCGCAAGAGGGCTTGTCATACTGGGAAACTGCCTTGGGACTGCCAAGTTCAATCTGACACCGTCCCTCCCATTTTCCGAGCAGAAAGGTTTCTACCACTGCCGTCACCATCCCAGCTTGACGCAACTACTTCAACCCACTGGTTTGTGCATTCTTGGGCTGTAGCTGCTGTGACACTGATGATATGCCCATGTACGTTAGGATAGGAATGGGGAATTTGATCAGGGTGCTGGTCCACAATGAAAGCCATCATAGAAACGTGAACACCTAATAGGGAATGCGAGCACGTGCCCCAACCGTATAACGTCACCTCTGAAGATTTGCATCCTCATTCATGCTACAACCCGCTTGCGAAGCACCAGGAGGACGGTCTATACTAATCTTTTTTGCCTTTCACTCGCTCACCGCAGTTCGTGTATATATATATACAGTATACACTTACTCACCGCAGGCAGGTTGGTGGTCTTTCTGTCTTCTACGGACTCCTCTCCGGCTTTGCTTCCCCAACTCTCTCTGGGCTCTGTCCCCCAAATAATCCTACAGGGCGCACAAGATCTGCCATCAACCCTCTTCTGGTGAAATTACGAAAATCAAGACTCTCTGCTCACCTTCATTCCTCTTTTCTCCCGCGTCTGGAACAAAATCCCACACTCTCTTCAATCCCACTCCTCTCTCCAGGTTTTTAAAACAGCTGTTCACCCCATCCAAAACCTTGATCTTTTCTACCCCCGTTAATTCACCCCAGATCCACTTTTCTGAAATACCGACTTCTTTCCTAGAAGTCCGAGCTGGGTCCATGTGTTTTGTTTTTTTTTCACTTTTTTTTTTCATGTTTTTTTTTACCTCTCCCACCCCCCCCCACCCCCCCCAATTCCCATGACTCCTACCCCCAAGCCCACTACCTCCCACACATCTCCCGATGTCCGTGCTCTGAAATGTTGTACTTGTGTGCTTCCCCCTCTCTCCCAATCTTTCTTGTCCCCCGCTCCCTTTATTATGTCTTATTTGTCCGTTTGTTTGTTTTTGTCATGAATGTTAGCTTTTACCTCGATCTTGTATACAAAAAAATAATAATAATAATCTGGCCATATTTTGGTGATTTTCAATCCCACGGATTTGTCAGTACGTCCTCTGATTACTGTAACACCATAAATCTCATATGCTTTTATCTGTCTAGACATCATTTCACTACCCTATATATTTTCCCTCCTCAGTGGTGCAAAGTTAGGTCACCTTGTCCAAATTTGCCCACAGGTTGGAAAGTCGATGTCGCGCTCCACAATAAATAATATATCTATACTGTATATATATATACAGTCACGTGAAAAAGTAAGTACACCCCATGTAAAGTTTTGACTTTTTCAACATATTTCAACATACAGCTATTTGATCTTCATTTCAACAATATTGATAGATAAAGGTGATATAATATAACAAATATCATGAAACATTTACATTTTGTAGTCCATTGTATAATTTAAATAAACATCAATGCAAATTCCGCATGTGGAAAAAGTAAGTACACCCCTACATTTATCACTACGTCAAATACCTAAAATTAGAATCAGGTGCACCAGCTCAGGTGCAAATGATTAGAACATCGTTAGAGGGGATCTTGGAGGAACCTGTCTTATTTAAACCTCAGATATTTAGTTTGGTTTGCTCTTTGTTGTTGAAGTGTGCGGCGTCATCATGCCTAGATCAAAATGGCTCTCTGAGGCCTTCAGAAAGAAGGTTATAGATGCCTACGAGTCTGGGAAGGGATTTAAAAAGATCTCCAAACAATTTGAAATCAATCATTCGACTGTCCGGAAGATCATCTACAAGTGGAGAAGATTCCAAACAGCTGCCAACTTGTTCAGGCCAGGCCGCCCCGCGCCCCAGCAAGTTCAGCCTGAGAGCAGACTACAAGATGCTGAAAGAAGTCTCGAAGAACCCCAGAATGTCATCACGGGACCTACAGGTAGCTCTTGCCACTGTTGATGTCAAAGTGCACGAGTCTACCATTAGAAAGAGGCTGCACAAATTTGATCTACATGGGAGGTGTGCCAGGAGGAAACCTTTGCTGTCCAGAAAGAACATCAGGGCAAGACTAAAGTTTGCCAATGAACACCGAGGCAAAGACCAGCACTTCTGGAACAATGTGCTCTGGACAGACGAGTCAAAGGTAGAGCTATTTGGCCACAGTACCAGAAGACGTGTTTGGCGAAAACCAAAGACAGCATTTGACCACAAGAACCTGATACCAACTGTAAAGCATCGTGGTGGAAATATTATGGTTTGGGGCAGCTTTGCTTCTTCAGGGCCTGGGCAGCTCACCATCATATAATCCACGATGAATTCTTCATTGTACCAGAGGGTGCTTGAGGATAATGTGAGGCCATCTGTCGGGAAGTTGAAGCTTAACCGAAGGTGGACCTTGCAATATGACAATGACCCTAAACATACCAGTAAATCCACCAAGGAATGGCTGAAAAGAAAGAAATGGAGGGTTCTGGAATGGCCAAGTCAAATCACGGATCTAAATCCCATCGAGATGTTGTGGGGGGATTTGAAACGAGCTGTGCATGCAAGAAACCCCTCAAACATCGCACAGCTGAAAGAATTCTGCATGGAGGAGTGGGCAAAAATTTCTCCCAGTCGATGTCAGAGACTGGTAGACAGTTATAAGAAACGCCTACTTGAGGTTGTTTCTGCCAAAGGGGGCAATACCACCTATTAGAGCCAAGGGTGTACTTACTTTTTCCACATGCGAAATTTGCATTTATGTTTATTTAAATTATACAATGGACTACAAAATGTAAATGTTTCATGATATTTGTTATATTATATCACCTTTATCTATCAATATTGTTGAAATGAGGATCAAATAACTGAATGTTGATATATGTTGAAAAAGTCAAAACTTTACATGGGGTGTCCTTACTTTTTCACGTGACTGTATATACCATATAAAACACAATGTTTGTTTTTGTTTGTGTGTGTCTGTCCCCCTTCATAAGGTGAGGTTCTAAATGCTTTGAGTAGTTATTTAGGAGGGATTTGATTTGTCAGGATTTTGGGGGGTGATGGGGGGGGGGGGGGGAGGAGGGACCCAAAAGACCCTGATGACCCAAAATATCCCAAGGACCCAGAAGACCCAATGGACCCCAAACACCCAAAATACCCGGAGACCCCAAATAGCCTGTAGCCTGTTAAAGACACAAAAGACCCAGAAGACCCCAATGACCCAGAATACCCCAAGGACTCTCCCCTCCCTGTTCTGACTGGAGTTCCCCAAGGTAGTGTTCTAGGCCCTGTGCTATTTCTGGTCTTCATCAATGATCTCTCCGACTCTCTGGAAAATACTCTCCATCTCTTTTCTGATGACTCCACTATCTGCCGCTCCATTCCTCATCCCTCAGATCGGCAGTCTGCAGCCTCCTTACTCTCTGCAGACCTGGACAAAATCACAGACTGGTCAAACAAGTCGAACATGTGTTACGTGGTCCCCCCCTGTGACTACCTGCTCTCGGTGACCCCCGGACCTTGAGAGGAACCCCGCCAGAAAGATATGTGATTGATACGCTTTCGTAACGCAATCAATACTAATTAAACCCTCCAGTGGACCAACGAAGGAAACAATCCCCAATCACTAATGAAACCACACCCAGGATCCGGATCAATCAACAATGTATTCACCCCTGGGTAGAATCATCCACAACACAATACTTCAACGCTCAGTATGAATATTCCAACAATATCTCTAAGATGGCCATCTTATATATTTCCCCCTTGAACCCCACTCACGGCACCCTCAATGGTCAATGTCTCTAACAATGTCTCTGGGCCCCTCCCGACCCAGGTGAAGGTCGATTCGCGCCGGCGAATCGCGATCTCCAGTCAATGGCCGAACAAGGTCGACTAGGATGGCGGTATTCGCGCCGACCCTGCGCCCCCGTAGTTCGATCTCCGCACGCGGGCGGTTGAACGGACACCTTCCTGACGTGCTTCAAACGTGCACGTCCCGTACCGGGAACAGCTGCTGCAGCGGACCCCTTCTCGGCAAGCCACCGAGGTCGGAACCCGTGATGGCGGCTTCTGGGCTGTGAACGGCTCGCAAAGCGCGCGAGGCCCCAGGCGCCTCCCGTACGCGTCCTTGTAGATGTTGAGGCGAACGGTGCCGGACGCTTGGTTCCTCCCAGGAACCCACGGCAACCTGACACAAAACAGGTGATTACCCCACGCAGGTAACTCCTCTCGCCAGATGGGCTTTTCAAACTCAGCGTTCCAAAGCAGGTAAAGATCGACTCGGCTCGCGTCAGAGATGGCCTCGATGGCTCGCGAAGAATAAGATGGCCGCTTTTCTCTCTCGCCCTCCTCCTTTCTTTTACTTCCGGTTCACGATCCCGTTTCCGGTCTCGTTGTCACCAAGAGCGCTTCTCACCATTTAACCACCACAACCTTTAATAGAATAAACATTAATAAGAAATGACCTGAATAGTAATTCACATAAATGCGGAATTCGTTACACTCCCCCCCTTCAAGAAAGAAAGTTTGAAAACCGCAAAAACTTTCTTTGCAGGACAACTTTGATAAACAAACAAGATAACTCACACCCCAAATCATCAGTTCCCCCGGGCACAATTATCACATCTCAAAAATAAAGCAACAAAATTTCACAAAACCCCCAGAGATTCCAAAGGTAATTCACTCTGGACCAAGCGTCAACAACTTCTAGTTTATCTTGAATGCCGGTTAAGGGGTGGTGACCAAAACCCCAAAGTTAAACAACTCGATAGCACTTTTTCGGGAGGCCAAGCTGAGTATACACTACATGGACGCCTTAAGGAATGTGGAGTTCACGGTTAGTCCGGAGAGGAAAGTTCATTACATGGACGCCTTTAAGAACGTGGAGTTCACGGTTAGTCCGTGCAGGAAAGTTCACTACCTGGACGCCTTTAAGAACGTGGCGTTCACGGTTAGTCCGTGTAGGAGCCCAGGCTCGGCGGCTCCGCCGTATATAGTGCTTCAACGTCTCCGGACTCCTAATAGTTACGGTGGGACCACTTGTCCCAGTAGTCACCTGACTGGCGGTCTCCGTCTCGGCCAGTGCTCTGACAATCATTCTTTCGGGAGATGCCGTAACTCTGGGAGCCTCCATAGTAATATCGGCTGCTGCCAACACCAAAACTACCGCCCAGTTGTCCTCTTCTGTAGACCTCTCGACGCCTACGAAATGCCTTCCCTACGGTTATGGTCCGACCCTCCAAATCCTTACCATTCCAATTCTTCTCTGCCTCTCTGGCGTCTTTTGTGCTTGCAAACGTGACAAAGCCGAACCCTCTTGACTGTTGCGTTTCCCTGTCTTTTGCCAACCGCACTTCCACCAGCAGCCCATATCTGTTGAAGACAGAGGTCAGAACTTCTTCCTCTGTTTTGAAGTTCAGTCCCCCTACAAATAACTTGGTACTTTTGTCACCCTCCCGAGCTGGTGTGGTGTTATTTTCCCTGCTGGGCTCTTTACCAACCCTCGGGTTACCATAAACTTGACCCCCGGCCAAATCATTCCCGATAACCACAGATACTCCCTCTACAGGAAGCGTGGCTTGTAAACCGACGGTGACCAGTCCTGACACCAAATCGGATTCCAAATGGATGACATGAAGAGGGGCACTAACACAGCCACCGATCCCTTGTAACCGAACACTATCACCAGTTGCTGTACTCTTTGACAATGGCAAAATGCCTTCAAGCATTAAGGATTGATGGGCTCCTGTGTCCCTCAATACCCTAACAGGTCTTGGGTTAGTCAAGTCTCCCTCTAGTGAGACAAACCCCTCATAAATAAATGGTTGGTAACTCTTCTGTGGGCGATTTCTTACGTTTGCCATCGCATTCGGAGTTCTACTAGTCGGACTCCGCTCTGGGTTTTCCCTTTTCATGAGGTAACAACTGGACATCAAGTGCCCAGGTTTCTTGCAAAAGGCGCAAGTAGGCCCAGAGGAAAAAGTCGTGGTCTGCCTCGGGCCCCCCGGAAAATAAGTTTGTCTTGGGCCCGTAGCCCCCTGATTTCGAACAGTTGGGGTATCAGAGTTGTCCCCATAATCATGTTGAGGCCACCGCCATGTATTGTCGTTCTCCGCACCGGTTGTTCCATAACTCGCCTGCTGAAGTCTAGGCGAGGAGTTAGGTTTGTGGACCCCTATCCGGTGTGTTAAGGCATAATCATCTGCCATGGTGGCTGCGTCCCACAACTTTGATACTTTCTTTTCCTGCAGGTACACTTTGATGTCCTCGTGGACACACTGTTGAAATTCCTCCACCAGGATCAAGTCACGCAATGCTTCGAAGTCTTTCCCGACTCCTTTTGACTCACACCACCGATCAAACATGTTTTCTTTCACTCTGGCAAACTCCACATGAGTCTCCCTCTCCCTCTTCCTGGCATTCCTGAATTTTTGCCGGTAAGCTTCAGGAACCAACTCATAGGCTTTGAGAATGTGCTTCTTTAATACCTCATAATCTGCACATTGGTCCATTGGTAGCGCCGAATAAATATCTTGAGCTTTATCCACCAGCACACTTTGCACTAGTATGGTCCAGGCCTCCTCCAGCCAGTTTAACTGTCGAGCCACTTTCTCAAAGTGTGGAAAAAATTTAGCGACTTCCTTTTCACTAAAGGGTGGAACCAGCCTCACATGTCTGCCTGCATCCCAGGTGTTCTGGCTAGGTGTCGACCCAGTCAGCAAGGGTGGTACCTCTCCCCGTTCTCTCATTAACTCCAGCTCCTTGAATTTAATTTCTTGCTGAAGCGCCATGTCACGTTCCTTTAATTCCCTTTCGGCTTTTCTCTCCTCTGCTTTTCTCCCTTCTAACCTTTCCTGGAGTTGTCGTTCCACTCTCCTTTCCTCTGCTTGTTTCTCTTCTCTCCTCTCTTCTGCTTTCCTTTCCTCTGCTTTCATCCTTTCTAACCTTTCCTGGAGTTCTCGTTCCACTCTCCTTTCCTCTTCTGATCTTTCCTTTTCTGCTTTCCTTTCTTCTTCTGCTCTTTCCTTTTCTGCTTTCCTTTCTTCTTCTGCCCTTTCCTTTTCTGCTTTCCTTTCTTCTTCTGCTCTTTCCTTTTCTGCTTTCCTTTCTTCTTCTTTGATCCGTTCCTGGCTCCGTAATTGCAACTCCAGTTTCCGGAGCTCAACGTCTTCTGGTTCTTCGGGTAGCCACTCCCAGGCTAACTCGTCCCATGTTCCTAATCCCACCATAGATTGTATCACCGCGGTCTGCAACTCTGCCTTCCTCAAATTAGTTTGGACCTCCAAGTTAAAATGTTTGGCCAATTTCAAGAGGTCCGATTTAAAGTAACGCTCGGAACTGTGCCTCACTCGGGGTTACCTCAAAGTTCTGTGCCACAAACGCCATGGTGACTATCGTTAACACCTGTTAACCTTCACCCAAGACTTTACCACAATTTCCCAAAAAGTTACCAATTAATAATTAATTAATTAATTTTAATTAATAAAAATATTATTTTATTATTTTATACAATTTTATATCCCGGACGAGCCCCCAATTCTGTTACGTGGTCTCCCCTGTGACTACCTGGTCTCGGTGACCCCCGGACCTTGAGAGGAACCCCGCCAGAAAGATATATGATTGATACGCTTTCGTAACGCAATCAATACTAATTAAACCCTCCAGTGGACCAATGAAGGAAACAATCCCCAATCACTAATGAAACCACACCCAGGATCCGGATCAATCAACAATGTATTCACCCCTGGGTAGAATCATCCACAACACAATACTTCAACGCTCAGTATGAATATTCCAACAATATCTCTAAGATGGCCATCTTATATATTTCCCCCTTGAACCCCACTCACGGCACCCTCAATGGTCAATGTCTCTCACAATGTCTCTGGGCCCCTCCCGACCCAGGTGAAGGTCGATTCGCGCCGGCGAATCGCGATCTCCAGTCAATGGCCGAACAAGGTCGACTAGGATGGCGGTATTCGCGCCGACCCTGCGCCCCCGTAGTTCGATCTCCGCACGCGGGCGGTTGAACGGACACCTTCCTGACGTGCTTCAAACGTGCACGTCCCGTACCGGGAACAGCTGCTGCAGCGGACCCCTTCTCGGCAAGCCACCGAGGTCGGAACCCGTGATGGCGGCTTCTGGGCTGTGAACGGCTCGCAAAGCGCGCGAGGCCCAAGGCGCCTCCCGTATGCGTCCTTGTAGACGTTGAGGCGAACGGTGCCGGACGCTTGGTTTCTCCCAGGAACCCACGGCAACCTGACACGTAACAGGTAATTACCCCGCGCAGGTAACTCCTCTCGCCAGACGGGCTTTTCAAACTCAGCGTTCCAAAGCAGGTAAAGATCGACTCGGCTCGCGTCAGAGCGGGGCGAAGAATAAGATGGCCGCTTTTCTCTCTCGACCTCCTCCTCTCTTTTTCTTCCGGTTCACGATCCGTCGATCCCGTTTCCGGTCTCGTTGTCACCAGGAGCGTTTCTAACCATTTAACCACCACAACCTTTAATAGAATAAACATTAATAAGAAATGACCTGAATAGTAATTCACATAAATCCAGAATTCGTAACACATGTCTTTCAATCCTGACAAATCTCACACTCTTACAATGTCTCTCCGAAAGGACCGACTGGAAAACCCTCCCATCTACTTTCTCAACAATCTTCTCCAAGAAGTTCTGTCGCTCAAGCTTTTGGGTCTCACTATCTGCCATGATCTTTCTTGGGAAAACCACATTTCCAAGCTGGCCTCCAAAGCCAGTCGCCGACTGGGCATCCTCCGTCGTGCGAAGTCCTTCCTTGGCACACCTGAGCTCCTCACCACAAACAAGGCTTTCATCCACAGCTCAATGGAATACTGTTCCCCTCTCTGGGCTGGTGCTCCTGCGTCACACCGAGCTCGGCTTCACGCTGTTGAAACCAAAGCTTTCAGAATCATTGGAATCTCCTGCGATGAAGTTAACTCCGAGGGCCTTTCACTCACTCACCGCAGGCAGGTTGGTGGTCTTTCTGTCTTCCACCGATTCCTCTCCGGCCTTGCTCCCCCAGCTCTCTCTGTGCTCTGTCCCCCCAATATTCCCTCAGGTCGCACAACATCTGCCTGCAACCCTCTTATGGTTAAACTGCCAAAATCTAGGCTCTCTGCTCACCTTCACGCTTTCATTCCTCTTTTCACCCGCCTCTGGAACAAACTCCCCCACTCCCTTAAATCCCACTCCTCCCTCCAGGTCTTTAAGACAGCTGTTCACCACCATCTCATATCTTCCCCCATCCAAAACCTTGATCTTTTCTACCCCTGCTAATTCACCCTTGATAAACTTTTTTTTTTTTTTTTTTTAATTCCAACTTCTTTCCTGGAAGTCCTTGCAGTGTTCATATGTTTTATAGCTCTCCCACCTCCCCCCAAGCCCTCTCCCTCCCACATTTCTCCCGATGTCCCTCTCTCAAATGTTGTGTTTGTGTCCTTCCGCCTCTCTCCCCATCTTGTCTACCGCTCCACTTATTTTTTGTGTTTTATGTGTCGGTTTGACTTTTTGTGTGATTAATGTTAGCTCTTTCACGAGCCTCGATCTTGTATACAAAAAAAGAAGAAAAAAAGACCCAAAATACCCCGAAGACCCAAAAGACTGAAAAGACCCAATAGACCACAAAAACCCTGAAGACCCAAAAGACCCCGAGGATCCAAAAGACCCCGAGGATCCAAAATACCCAAACAACCCCATGGACCCAAATGACAGAGGACTCCAAAGACCCCAATGACTCAGAAGAATGAACTGAATTAACCAAACATAAGTTTTTGTCTTGTCCTAGTTGGGAAAAAAATCTGTATAAAGGAAAAGTTGTGCTGTTTCATTTATAGAAAGGTCTCACAATTGAGTAAATAAATTGGGATGCACATGCAATGTAACACCAAGCAACCATTGACCCAATATTATGCCATCAGTTCAAATTGAGCGATATAAATACTCCAACGAAGCCGTATTATCACTGGTGTCACAAATATGACAAGTGTGAAGTAGTTTATTGGTAATAAATCGTGCATAAACAGCTTTAAAATCCCAAGCTTGAGGAAAGGGTAACTTGGGAACTAGGGTGGTCCACAGATATATGTAATATTTAATATTATTAAAAAGCCATGCTCCACAAGGCTGCCCTTGTTCCTACGTTTATAAAGATCATATGAACCAAATATGAGGTCAATTGGAACTTATTTAGAGGTTGCTCATAAAATAACATTTTTAATTTATCCTGTTTTTTTTCAGATGGCAGAAACTCGCAGCTCTTCCACAGTTTGGTTGCTGGGCAAGTCTGAAAAGGAAATAATATGTGGGGGACTACCGACCAAAGGACACACATTGCAGAAAATGGTGTACCAACACCATACAAGAACACCATACAGTTCGTGAAAGTGCCAAACTTAGTGTACAAGCTGTGTGTGCATACTGGGAGAAAGCACGAATTCCAGTGCAGAGAGTAGATTCCTGTGAGCACCAACTTTTGAAGTTGTATGATGCCTACAAACTGGTAAAGAAAAATAGAACCAAAACATTCGAAAACTATAGAGTGAAGGAGCAGATGTTCAAAGATGATCTTCAATCCCTCTTCGATATCTCACCAAATGATGCGCTTGAGAAAATGACGAATGAAGAAGTGTTACGTGGTCCCCTCGGTGACTACCTGGTCTCGGTGACCCCCGGACCGTGAGAGGACCTTCGCCAGCAAGTAGTATTATATATATATGCTTTCGTAACGCAATCAATAGGAATTCCAATCAAAAGGAAACCCCACACCAAGGATCCGGAATAATCAATGATATATTCCCCGAGCAATCAACCATCAACAATCAACAATCAATATCACAAAGATGTAAACTCATCTACACTAACTCTAAGATGGCCATCTTATACATTCCTCACGTGAGCCCCACTCCTGACTCCCTCCGTGGTCAATGTCTCTCACAATGTCTCTCTTCTCCGCACACGGGCGGTTGAACGAACCCCGGGCGGACGTGCTCCAAACGTGCCGTCTCGTACCGGGGACAGCTGCTGCAGCGCACACCTCCTTGCCAAGCCACGGGGCAAAACCCAGCGCGGCTTCCAACGCGCGCGAGGCCCCAAAGTGCGACCCGTTCGCGTCCTTGTAGACGGGGCAAACCCAAGCGCGGTTTGCAACGCGCGCGAGGCCCAACGTGCGACCCGTACGCGTCCTTGTAGACGGGGCAAAACCAAGCGCGGTTTTGCAACGCGCGCGAGGCCCAACGTGCGACCCGTACGCGTCCTTGTAGACGGGGCAAACTGTGCCGGACGCTTGGTTCCGTGCACGAACTCACGGTGACTTGACGTGTCAAAAGGTAGTTACACGTCCAGGTAACTCCTCTCGCCAGACGGGTTTCGGAACGCCGCTTTGTCCACGCAGCGCAAGGTCGCTTCCACCTTTTTTCGGAGCAGTCCGAGGAAGAAGAAAAACTCGTCCTTTTTCCTCGTGTCTTTTTCCTTCCGTTTTCGGTCACTTCCGTTTCCGGCCACTTGTTCAGAAGGGCTCCTGACCCTCCAATCACCACAACCCTTAATATAATACACACGGATAAGCAACCTGAATGGTAATTCACATACATTCACATAAATATGTAACACTCCCCCCCTTCAAGAAAGAAAGTTTGAACCCAGCGAAAACTTTCGTTGCCGGCCAATTTGGAGAAACAAACCAGATAACTCAACCCCTCCAGATTACTCCCTCTGGACTAAGTACCAACAACGACATTGTCCCTGCCAAATCAAACTCCATCTCATGACCCTCTGACTTTGACCGTCAGTTTCTTGGGAATGAAGGTTAAGGGGTTGATCAAAGATCCAAAGTTAGGCAACTCGATAGCACTTTTTCCCGGAGGCCAAGCCGAGTATTCACTACATGGATGCCTTTAGGAACGCGGAGTTCACGGTTAGTCCGTGCAGGAAAGTTCTCTACATGGGCGCCTTGAGGAACGTGGAGTTCACGGTTAGTCCGTGCATGAAAGTTCACTACATGGACGCCTTTAGGAACGGCGTTCACGGTTAATTCGTGTAGGAATCTTGGCTCGGCGGCTCCGCCGCCTTCAGTGCTTCAACTTCTCAGAACTTCCCTAATAATTATGGTGGGACCACTGGTCCCTGTAGTCCCATGAATAGCGGTCTCCTTCTCGGCCACTACTTTGACAATCCTTCCTTCGGGAGCTGCTGTAACTCAGGGAGCCTCCATAATAATATTGATTGCGGCCACCACCAAAACTACCGCCCAGTTGTCCTGTCCTGTAGACCTCTCGACGCCTACGAAATGCCTTCCCTACTGTTATGGTCCGACCCTCCAAATCCTTGCCATTCCAATTCTTCTCTGCCTCTCTGGCGTCTTTTGTGCTGGCAAACGTGACAAAGCCGAACCCTCTTGACTGTTGCGTTTCACAGTCTCTTACCAACCGCACTTCCACCAGCGGCCCATATCTGTTGAAGACAGAGGTCAGAACTTCTTCCTCTGTTTTGAAGTTCAGTCCCCCTACAAATAACTTGGCACTGTTGTCGCCATCCCGAGTTGGTGTGGTGTTATTTTCCCTGCTGGGCTCTTTACCAACCCTCTGGTTACCATAAACTTGACCCCCGGCCAAATCATTCCCGATAACCACAGATACACCCTCTACAGGAAGCGTGGCTTGTAACCCGACGGTGACCGGTCCTGACACCAAATCGGACTCCAAATGGATGACCTGAAGGGGAGCACTAACACCGCCCCCGATCCCCTGTAAACGAACACTATCCCCCGTTGCCGTCTCCTCGGACCATGGCAAAAGGCCTTCAAGCATTAAAGATTGATGGGCCCCTGTGTCCCTCAATATCCTAACCGGTCTCCGGTTAGTCGAGGCTCCATCCAGTGACACAAACCCCTCTGAAATAAATGGTTGGTAACCCTTTTGATGGCGATTTCTTACGCTAGCCATCGCATTCGGAGTTGTAATAGTCGGACTCCGCTCTGGGTTGTCCCTTTTCATGAGGTAACAACTGGACATCAAGTGTCCAGGTTTCTTGCAAAACGCGCAAGTAGGTCCGGAGGAAAAACTCGGGGTCTGCCTCGGGCCCCCCGAACTATAAGTTTGTCTTGGGCCCGCATCCCTCTGATTTCGAACCGGTGGGGTATCATAGTTGTCCCCATAATCATCTCGAGGCCGCAGCCATGTATGGTCGTTCTCCGCACCTGCGGTTCCCCACCTCCCCTGCGGAGATCTAGGCGAGGAGTTAGGTTCGTGGACCCCTATTCGGTGGGTTAAGGCATAATCATCTGCCATGGTGGCTGCGTCCCACAACTTTGGTACCTTCTTTTCCTGCAGGTACACTTTGATGTCCTCGTGGACACACTGCTGGAATTCCTCCACCAGGATCAAGTCCCGCAATGTCTCGAAGTCTTTCCCGACTCCTTTTGACTCACACCACCGATCAAACATGTTTTCTTTCACTCTGGCAAACTCCACATGGGTCTCACTCTCCCTCTTCCTGGCATTCCTGAATTTTTGCCTGTAAGCTTCCGGAACCAACTCATAGGCCTTGAGGATGTGCTTCTTCAGTACCTCATAATCTGCACATTGGTCCATTGGTAGCGCCGAATAAATTTCCTGAGCTTTCCCCACCAGCACACTTTGCACGAGTATGGTCCAGGCCTCCTCCGGCCAGTTTAATTGTCGAGCCACTTTCTCAAAGTGTGGGAAAAATTTCGCGACTTCCTTTTCACTGAACGGTGGAACCAGCCTCACATGTCTGCCCACATCCCAGGTTTTCTGGTTAGGTGTCGACCCCGTCAGCAAGGGTGGTGCCTCTCCCCGTTCTCTCATTAACTCCAGCTCCTTGAATTTGATTTCTTGCTGAAGCTCCATGTCACGTTCCTTTAATTCCCTTTCCGCTTTTCTCTCCTCTGCTTCGAGGTCCCTTGCAGCTCTCCTCTCCTCTGCTTTTCTCCCTTCTAACCTTTCCTGGAGTTCTCGTTCCACTCTCCTTTCCTCTGCTTCTGCTTTCCTTTCTTCTTCTTTTAACCTTTCCTGGAGTTCTCGTTCCACTCTCCTTTCCTCTGCTTGCTTCTCTTCTCTCCTCGCTTCTGCTTTCCTTTCTTCTTCTTTTACCCTTTCCTGGAGTTCTCGTTCCACTCTCCTTTCCTCTGCTTGTTTCTCTTCTCTCCTCGCTTCTGCTTTCCTTTCTTCTTCTTTTAACCTTTCCTGGAGTTCTCGTTCCACTCTCCTTTCCTCCGCTTGTTTCTCTTCCCTCCTCTCTTCTGCTTTCCTTTCTTCTTCTTTAATCCGTTCCTGGCTCCGTAATTGCAACTCCAGTTTCCGGAGCTCAACGTCTTCTGGTTCTTCGGGTAGCCACTCCCAGGCTAACTCGTCCCATGTTCCTAATCCCACCATAGATTGTATCACCGTGGCCTGCAACTCTGCCTTCCTCAAATTAGTTCGGACCTCCAAGTTAAAATGTTTGGCCAATTTCAAGAGGTCCGACTTTAGCAACGCTCGGAACTGTGCCTCACTCGGGGTTACCCCAAAGTTCTGTGCCACAAACGCCATGGTGCCTATCGTTAACACCTGTTAACCTTCACCCAAGACTTTACCCCAATTTCTCAAAATTTTTTTTACCAATTAATAATTAATTAATAAATTTTAATTAATAAAAAATATTATTATTTTATTATTTTATACAATTTTAAATCCCGGACGAGCCCCCAATTCTGTTACGTGGTCCCCTCGGTGACTACCTGGTCTCGGTGACCCCCGGACCGTGAGAGGACCTTCGCCAGCAAGTAGTATTATATATATATGCTTTCGTAACGCAATCAATAGGAATTCCAATCAAAAGGAAACCCCACACCAAGGATCCGGAATAATCAATGATATATTCCCCGAGCAATCAACCATCAACAATCAACAATCAATATCACAAAGATGTAAACTCATCTACACTAACTCTAAGATGGCCATCTTATACATTCCTCACGTGAGCCCCACTCCTGACTCCCTCCGTGGTCAATGTCTCTCACAATGTCTCTCTTCTCCGCACACGGGCGGTTGAACGAACCCCGGGCGGACGTGCTCCAAACGTGCCGTCTCGTACCGGGGACAGCTGCTGCAGCGCACACCTCCTTGCCAAGCCACGGGGCAAAACCCAGCGCGGCTTCCAACGCGCGCGAGGCCCCAAAGTGCGACCCGTTCGCGTCCTTGTAGACGGGGCAAACCCAAGCGCGGTTTGCAACGCGCGCGAGGCCCAACGTGCGACCCGTACGCGTCCTTGTAGACGGGGCAAAACCAAGCGCGGTTTTGCAACGCGTGCGAGGCCCAACGTGCGACCCGTACGCGTCCTTGTAGACGGGGCAAACTGTGCCGGACGCTTGGTTCCGTGCACGAACTCACGGTGACTTGACGTGTCAAAAGGTAGTTACACGTCCAGGTAACTCCTCTCGCCAGACGGGTTTCGGAACGCCGCTTTGTCCACGCAGCGCAAGGTCGCTTCCACCTTTTTTCGGAGCGGTCCGAGGAAGAAGAAAAACTCGTCCTTTTTCCTCGTGTCTTTTTCCTTCCGTTTTCGGTCACTTCCGTTTCCGGCCACTTGTTCAGAAGGGCTCCTGACCCTCCAATCGCCACAACCCTTAATATAATACACACGGATAAGCAACCTGAATGGTAATTCACATACATTCACATAAATATGTAACAGAAGACAAAGCATTCCTTATCATGCAGCGTGAGGATCCCTCACGTTCACGTATGGGATCTGTGGACAACACTCTGGCAGTGAAGGAGAACAGAAAGCGGATCAGGCTTGAGAATGAAGATAAAAGAAAGAAGAAACATGCTGCTGAGACTCGAACAGCAATGCAATCTGTTCCATCAACATCGGCTGTGGTTGATGATGATGATGATGAGTCTGAGATTGAAAGCTCCGATTCAGGGGACAATGAATTCAAACTCCAAAGTCCATCTTCTGCCAAACAGGCGAAAAAGGCTCCGATCAAGGTGGTCACTCCAGCAATAGTGGCAACTCTGGATAGCGTAAATCTCTCAGATCGGCGTGCTAGGTTTGTGGCCAGTGCGTTTGCACAATCTCTTGGTCATACCATTGAAGACAAGTGCAAGCCAACAATAATAAATAATTTGAGTAATGGAAAATAGATAATTATCTATGAATTGATGTATGATGCTAAAAATTCTGTATCTTATTATTCATTAAAATTTGTCAACATTTTGAGCAACCTCTAAATATTGTCCAATCAAGCTCAGATTTTCACCACAAACTACGTTCTTCAACAGAAATAGGGGCAGGCTTGTGGAGAAATGGAAATCCAATCTTCAAAGTTTTGGTCCCCAATGTATGTTGAATGGCCTCACAAAGCTGTGCAACAGAAATGGCAATTCCAGGAAAAATATAATAATCATATCTCCAAACTTTCCCCTCACAATTCTCCGTAGGGCGCTGTCCTTCCTAAGCCATCCTCAGCTTACAACAGTGTACAAAGCATTCATCCGGATGTCATGAAAAATGGTTCCCACAGTGGAACTGGTGCTGTTTCCCATCTTCTACCGCACCTCCCCCTCCCAATCCCTTATGACCTCCGGCACCGAAGGTAGAACCCCTGTCATTTTCGAAACTTGGCAAAAAGATTTTTTTTAACAAGTTTGTTGATCACTCCGGTTTGTGTGTTTGTGTGTTTATCTGTCCGCTCACTTATACTGTACTTGCCTACAGGTCACAATCTCAAACCGATCTTCACGAAACTTCACCAAATGATAGAGTTCCTGGTCTGACAAAATCCTATATATTTTTAGGTCAAAAGGTCAACATAGACCAAAGGTCAACCACTTTTCTTCAAATTTCTAAAATCCTCAATTTTTATCCGATTGACTTGAAATTTGAATAGGATTTATATATCAGCGAACTGAATTCACCCACCAACTATTTTTCAGATCAACATAGGTCATAAGGTCAACATAGGCCAAAAGTCAACAACCTTTTCAAATTTCTAAAATCCTACATTGTCATCTGATTGACTTGAAATTTGAATACGATTTTATATCAGTCAATTTAATTCAACCAACAAGTATTTTTGAGGTCAACATAGGCCACAAGGTCAACATAGGCCAAAGGACAGCCACTTTTTTCAGATTTCTAAAATCCTAAATTTTCATCCGATTGACTTGAAATTTGAATATGATTTTCATATCAGTTAACTGAATTCAACCAACAACTATTTTTGAGATCAACATCGGCAAAAAGGTCAACATAAGCCTAAGGTCAACCACTTTTCTTCAAATTTCTAAAATCCTCAATTTCCATCCGATTGACTTGAAATTTGAATAGGATTTTTATATCAGTGAACAATTCAACCATCAACTATTTTTGAGATCAACATAGGTCACAAGGTCAACATAGGCCAAAGGTCAACCACTTTTCTTCAAATTTCTAAAATCCTCAATTTCCATTTGATTGACTTGAAATTTGAATAGGATTTTTATATCAGTGAACTTAATTCAACCATCAACTATTTTTGAGATCAACATAGGTCACAAGGTCAACATAGGCCAAAGGTCAACCACTTTTTTTCAAATATCTAAAATTCTCAATTTCCATTTGATTGACTTGAAATTTGAATAAGATTTTCAGATCAGCTTACTGAAACCAACCACCAACTATTTTTGAGATCAACATAGACCAAAGGTGGATTGACGTTATGTTTCACCCGTTTGTCTGTTTGTCTGTCCGTTTGTGAACAAGATATCTCAAAAAATTGTGGCCGGATTCGGACGAAATTTGGCAGAGATGTAGCGTGTGTGACAAAGACGAAATGATTCGATTTTGGTGAAGATACGGATTCGGATCCGGCTACTAGAATTTTAAAGTGATTCTTCACCATTGGGAGATAGGGCCAAAAACGATACATAGCAGGATATCTCAAAAAGTTATGGACGTATTTGGACGAAACCTGTTGGACAGGTTGTGTGTGTGACAATAAAAATTCGATTACATTTTGGCGAAGATCTGAATATGGTTTCGGATATGAGAATTATTTAATTTTTTTAAGTGATTCTTCATCATTGAGTGATTAAAGGTATTAATTAACACGATAACAAGAGGAAAAGGCAATAATCGACCAACTTATTCATTCAACCTGCATATTCATCTGAGAGCTGAACTATCATCATCATCATCATCATCATCATCGACACCATGGCCTGGGAAATAGTTGGGGCACTGTGCTGGCCATTCCATGGGGCCAAATCGACCAGGTAGTGCTCATCCCTTCTCTGGGCCAAGTTAGGGTACCTGGGTAGGAATACCAATCGTCATCATCAATTCATCATGTGCCATGCCCTCTGCAGAGCGTTGGTGATGCCGATACAATCCTGGTTGGGAGACTCGGGTCGACACTACGACTCATTGAGTCAGGGCAGGAATTTTAAATCTGGTCATGGTGCCGGCGATAGCTTGCCTACCTTTGGCGAAAGACACCGTGGGATGATGGGATCTTTAACATACTACAACTAATAGCGGCAGACGGGACACCCAGCGTAACGTCCACCTGAGGGAGCGCAGAGCATTGATACTCACCCCCACACTCCCCCAACGTCAGCCCCTTAAAGCGGATCCGGATGGGGAGCACAATCCAATGAGACCTTCCTATCCTGATGCATTGTACCAAATTTGGTGAGTATCGCTCAGGTAGTTGTGGAGAAGATGTTTTAGTTAAATGTAAACGGATGGATGGACGGACACCCGGCATTCGGAAAAAAAAACAATACTGGGAATGCAATGGCAAACCACCCAGTGTAACCCTTGCCAAGAAACTGCTTCGACAGCATCAACGCTCTGTAAAGAGTACGGCTCATCAATATTCAAACAATGTTCCTTTAGAGTTTACAATGATTTTTCAACACAGGATGAGGCCATTTGGCCAATCAAAAGCATGGGCTATGATTACCAACCTATGGTTGCTTTTCCGTGCTTTGACGTTTTTAAATGCTGAACGTCACTCAAAGAAGCAGCGTGTCCATGTTTAAAGTCTTTGGTAGGACATAACTGGGATTTGAACCACTGACCTTGCAGACTCAGAGTGGATGGTCAAACCATTACATTATATACCGAGTCTGGTTTGGAACATGTTCATGGTGCCGGTGATAACTAGCAGACTCTTCAGTGGAAGTCACTGAGGAATCTTTAAGGAAAAATCATCACCGATTAATGCTGGCAGGCAGGACACCCAGCTTAATGTCCATTTGTGATGTAAAGTCCTGCCTGCGAAACTGCAATCCGAAAGTTTATTATTAGGCTGAGAACCGGACTCAGACTATATAGACCGCAAAGGCTCTGCAACATCCTCTGGGATTCAATGAATGACACCATTGGAAAATCATACCAATATTTGATAATCTCTGCCGAAGTTCACACTGAAATGGTGTGAACATTTTTACCTTCCTCCCCCTTAACATCCTTGAGTTGTTATAGCTACATACTCGAACTCGAACCTTTCATCCCCCAACTACAACGGCACCTGGCATACCTCCGCCAGGCTGAACAGTTGACGGTTTGTATCCCACCGATAGGTCGGATCTGGATTCGCACCTGAACCAAAAGCTAATCTGTCATTTAACCAACTCGTCCACCTAGTTCGGTCATAATCTGTCCACAACTTTTTCAGGTATTCCACTATATATCGTTTTTTGCCCGATCTCTCAATGGTGAAGAATCACTTAAAAAGTTATCGGATCCAGAACCGGATCTTCACCAAAATCGAATCATCTCGTCATTGTCACACACACAACCTGCCCACCAAGTTTAGCCTGAATCCCTCCATAACATTTTCAGAATTTCCACTATATATCGTTTTTTGCCCATCTCTCAATGGTGAAGAATCACTTAAAAAGTTATCGGATCCAGATCCGGATCTACACCAAAATCGAATCAATTCTTCCTTGTCACGCACAGAACCTGCCCACCAGGTTTAGCCTGAATCCCTCAATAACGTTTTCAGATATTTTACTATATATCGTTTTTTGCCCATCTCTCAATGGTGAAGAATCACTTAAAAGGTTCTCGGATCCAGAACCGGATCTTCACCAAAATCGAATCATCTCGTCCTTGTCACACACACAACCTGCCCACCAAGTTTAGCCTGAATCCCTCCATAACTTTTTCAGATATTTTACTATATATCGTTTTTTGCCCATCTCTCAATGGTGAAGAATCACTTTAAAAGTTATCGGATCCAGATCCGGATCTACACCAAAATCGAATCAATTCTTCCTTGTCACGCACACAACCTGCCCACCAAGTTTAGCCTGAATCCCTCAATAACGTTTTCAGATATTTTACTATATATCGTTTTTTGCCCATCTCTCAATGGTGAAGAATCACTTAAAAGGTTCTCGGATCCAGAACCGGATCTTCACCAAAATCGAATCAATTCTTCCTTGTCACATACAGAACCTCTCCACCAAGTTTAGTCTGAATCCCTCCATAACCTTTTCAGATATTCTGCTATATATCGTTTTTTGCCCTATCTCTCAATGGTGAAGAATCACTTAAAAAGTTCTCGGATCCAGAACCGGATCTTCACCAAAATCGAATCATCTCGTCATTGTCACACACACAACCTGCCCACCAAGTTTAGTCTGAATCCCTCCATAACGTTTTCAGATATTTTACTATATATCGTTTTTTGCCCATCTCTCAATGGTGAAGAATCACTTAAAAAGTTCTCGGATCCAGAACCGGATCTTCACCAAAATCGAATCAATTCTTCCTTGACACATACAGAACCTCTCCACCAAGTTTAGTCTGAATCCCTCCATAACCTTTTCAGATATTCTGCTATATATCGTTTTTTGCCCCATCTCTCAATGGTGAAGAATCACTTAAAAAGTTATCGGATCCAGAACCGGATCTTCACCAAAATCGAATCATCTCGTCCTTGTCACACACACAACCTGCCCACCAGGTTTAGCCTGAATCCCTCAATAACGTTTTCAGATATTTTACTATATATCGTTTTTTGCCCATCTCTCAATGGTGAAGAATCACTTTAAAAGTTCTCGGATCCAGAACCGGATCTTCACCAAAATCGAATCAATTCTTCCTTGTCACATACAGAACCTCTCCACCAAGTTTAGTCTGAATCCCTCCATAACGTTTTCAGATATTCTGCTATTTATCGTTTTTTGCCCCATCTCTCAATGGTGAAGAATCACTTAAAAAGTTCTCGGATCCAGACCCGGATCTTCACCAAAATCTAATCATCTCGTCCTTGTCACACCACACACCCAACCTCTGCACCAAATTTCGTCTGAATCCGTCCACAACTTTTTGAAATATCCTGTTCACGAACAGACAGACAGAACAAACAGACAGATTGGGGTGAAAACATAACCTCCATCCACCTTCGGTTGCGGAGGTAAAACTATCCCAATGAACCTAATCCTAAATTCAACGGAAGCGATTATTGTAACTGCATAAGAAAAAGAAACATTCATCCATTCCTCGCATAACAACAGCAGCAAGAAAGAACTGAAATGAGGGTATAAAAGTGTCCCGGTTCATCCCCAGGTGGATGCGTAATTGAAAACGGGTAAAGGTCACGTGGAGAGATTTCTTTTCAGAATCAGATCGTGGAAAACTGTTTTGCTCCGACACCGAAAATTATTTCTGACTGTGCGCTTGCTTTCAGTTGTTACCACATATGACGTATATTGCATCCCACAAATATATTCCCGCTATCGATGAACCCGATATGTAAAAATAACACTTCCATGGCTTATCGGTGCTTGGCGTGCCATGCGCTTATGCACAGCAATATCAACATTTTTTCAGTGTTATTTCTTTACTTTTAGATAATTAAAAATAAAAGGAAATTGGGATAAAACTATAAACAGGAAAAGGCCTATCTCAAAATCGTGCCTGTGCTGCATTCCATGATATCACGCTTCATGATATCATTTGGAAGGAGAAACGCCACAATCTTTTGGCGCTGTTCCTTCTTTTCCATTTCTGCGCTCATTACTGAGTAGCGGTGATCATTCCAGAAGTCCCAAAAACTTGCCTCCGTTACTCTCACGGTCCTGCAGTCAACCTCAGGAGCTTCTGGAAGCCGCTCACCGACGGACGATGCTTTTCGCCAACTGACCGGCTCGGACGTCATGACGGAAGTATCACAGTTTCTGTTTCCTGATGATACCCAACAAAGCAACAAAGCAACAAAGCAACAAAGCACGGTCCACTCCAGTTTAGCGCTGAATAATATATTCATTTGTTCTGTGATCCAGGTAGATGTAGGCTATCATCTCAAACTCCTCAATGCTCTTGGCATCACTTCCAGGATCCTCCAACTCTCATAACCATATGTAACAAATTGGTCCGAGCAGGACTTTCATCCAACCATTTTTTGGTGAATTTGTTCATGGACTGGTCTTCCCATTCGGGTAAATCATATATGGATACATTTGGTGTTTGCTCTGAAAACATTGCGATCGTTTATTTTACCTTTTTGGTTATTTTTGTGTTGGGATTTTCTTTTTCACATGTTGATTCAATAGGCTTACGGTAGGTTTGTGCCGATAGCTTTATTGGAATTCAGCAACATTACATGTTCCCAGAAGCTCGTCGTACTTGCATTGGACATTTCTGAGAAATCCATGTTTATCTTCGATATAAACTAAACTAAAATATTACTCGATCACAATACCAGAAGTCTGTTTTCAAAAGACAATTTTGGGAACTTATCTTTCAAAAAGGTTCTAAAATCGAAATTATAATCCAAAGATATATGTCCTATGTGGGTGTGCTCAAGTGAGTCAAATCATAAGGGTGATTGTGCGGACATAAAAGGTTAAATTGTTGAAAGATTTAAAAAAATTCATATGAAGAGCAAAATCAGGCCATATGCATTCACCTGCCTGGTGTTCTTATCTGCATGGATTGCTCATGATGCTGGGATTCCATATACTGTGTCGATTTCCCCTTTGTCTACTGTCCTTGTAATCACATGAAGCACACAGTTGTCTCCTAATGTCCTTATCTATCCTTCATGAGCATTCGATCACCTGGAGGAAAACTACAATGACACTCGGCTGAGCAGTTTACGTTTTGAACAGTTTACCACCACTCGGCTGAACACCGATAGCCTGGATGCGGATCTTCACCAAAATCGAATCAATTCGTTAGTGTCAAACAACCAACCTCTCCGTAAAGTTTCGTCAGAATCTGTCCATAACTTTTTGAGAGTATCTTGCTCACAGAAAAACAGACAGACAAACAAATGAAAAATCACTCACAGAGCGACACTTGGCAAAACAGAGCAAAGTAAAATGGCACTCAGTAGAGCATCCTTTTGACCTCAAAAATACTTGGTGGTTGAATTCAGTTAGCCGACATGTAAATCCTCTTCAAATTTCAAGTCAATTGGATGAAAACTGAAGATTTTAGAAATTCGAAAAGAAAGTGGTTGACCTTTGGCCTATGTTGACCTTTTGTCCTCATAATAAATAGTATTTTGTCAGGCCACGATCTCTACCATTTGGTGAAGTTTCGTGAAGATCGGTTAAAAACTGTAACCTGTAGGCAAATATAAGTGAGTGGACAGACAAACACACACACACACACACACACACACACACACACAAACCGGAGTGATCAACATACTTGCAAAAAAAAACATTTTTTGGGGCCAAGAAACAAACATAAGTGAAAACATCCTACGTCCACCTCAGGTGGCGGAGGTAAATATTTCAAAGAGGCATGCAAAGAGACAGAAAGTGACAACACAGCCGCAAAAAAGGGGATTTAAAAAACGATCAGAGTGATCATAGGAAAGTTTAGGTCTAGGATTGGGGTCCCTAAGAGTAGAACAGGAAAATATCTGACAGAAGAAACACAGGTGAAGGAAATATGGAAGGACTATATCGAAACTCTAAACAGACGAGGCAGCAATATGATGGCAACCTTCGAAGGAAGAGGATATGAGCAAGAACCAATAGTGATAGAATGTGATGTACGTAGAACCTAGAAAGAGCTGGCAGATGGAAAACCACCGGGTGCCGATGAAATTCCAATCAAACTCTTCACGGTCGTTTGGGAGGAGGCAATCAAAATGTTAACAGCTCTCGGTACACAGATCTGGAGGAGGACATGACGACACTCGGTGGTGTAATGGTTAGAACGTCTGCTCTGAGTTTGGGAGGTCGGTGGTGAATTGATGAGGATTGTGCCGAGAGAAATGTGGATGTTGGAGAACCTGATGTGTCTGATAATAAAACCGTACACGAAACAAGTAGATGCAGTAAGATCAGAGTATAGAGACAGGATGGTTTGGAATTGGAAAATGGGTCAGATGGGGTTGCATTCCTCTCCCTTACTTGTTCAATCTGTATAGCGAGTACATAATGAGGAAATCAAATTTGGATGAAACAGAAGTTCGACTCAGGATTGGAGGAAGATGTATCAATACAATACAAGGTATGCTGATGATACCACTCTGTCGGCAAAAAAGTAAGGAGAGCTTGATGAAACTGCTGCAAAGAGTGAATTAAAGGTAAAGTGAAAAGTCTGGTCTTTATTCAAACATAAAAAGACTAAAGAATTGACAAATGAGAAGATCATCATGTTCAGATTGACAGATGATCAAGTGAAAGTTTCACCTTTGTGGAATTAAAATCTTTAGTACACTGCTTTAGGCCCCATGACAGCTTGGCTAAGTTGTAAAGGGGCAGGTGGACTCGTCAAATAAAATCGGGCAGTCCTTTGAAGTCCACCTGTTCCGAACGCTGATGCCAGGCTCCTAGAGAGATCCTTCCATCCAGATACCAAAATTAATCATAATATAATACCTATATTCTAGCTTGGAGTAGAAATATATGTGTAACCTTTATTAAAATTGATCTTATCATCTATCGAGCTAAATACATATAATCAATTATGCATTCAAATAACTATCAAGTATTAAAATAATTATATATATATATATTAATATATAATATATATATACTTCTATATACTCATAGCTGACTTGTTTAAATTACAACTTGGTGGACTCGTCATAATAAAATCGGATGAGAACAAGTCTATTATGCTCTCGAGCGAGGCGGCAGTAAGTCGGGCAACTCAAGGCTGTCTCCCTTTGAAGTCAGGCAGCTTGGCCGAGGATTGCGGAGGGAGAACGGGATGTTTATAACTAACATCTGGGAAATGCGGATCTTGGAGAATGTTGTTGTCTCAAGTGCTGTGTGATGTCAGTGTCGGTATCTCCACAGGCTCCTTGCCTCCGCCACCTTCCTCCTCCCAATCTCTTGCATTGCAATTTAAAGCGCACACAACCGCCCCCAGGAGGTAAACAAAGGAAGACTATATAAACTAGATGGTATTCATAGAATACCTACCCTGCACACTCAACTTGGTGTGAGCCAACTCTTCTGTTTTTGAGCGTTCCTTTTTTTGAGGGTCCAATATGGCTGCCAGACCACGTGAGCAATGACATCATAAATTTATATTCTCTAATATAATTGTTGCATAGACCATGCTCAATAAATTTCAAACTGATCAGACTAAGCATTGTCCCTGTCGAATTATGACATCATAATTATGGCACCAATGACGTCATCCTTAACAACACCTATTCCCCATATGGAGTTATTTACATTTTGTGTTTTATACCTCTCTCCCCCCCCCCCCCCTCCCCCTCCCACGCCTCCTGCCCCCAAGCCCTCTCCCTCCCGCACTTCTCCCTGCTCTCAAATGTTGTGGTTGTGTGCTTCCCCTTCTCTCCCCATCTTGTCTTCCGCTCCCTCTTTTTGTATATTTTGTTTGTCTGGTTTGTTTTGTTTGTTTGTTTGTGAAATAAATGTTAGCTCTTTCACGAGCCTCGATTCTGTATACAAAAAAGAAAAAGAAAAAAAAAAAGAAGTAGATATAGAGGTGCAACGTTTTTCGGTTATTCCAAGATGGCGCCTGTAACACGTGACCGATGACGTCATGATTATCATTAAAATATTCCAAAGGAGGAGGTGCTCCTATGGTGAAAATGTAGTGTCCATCAGACCAACAGTTGCTGAATTTTTTTAAAATAATGATTGGATGGATAAGTGTTGTATTTGTCGAATTATGACGTCATAACGAAGGCACCGATGACATCTTCATTAACATATCTTATTCCCCATAGGGATTAGTTAACAATGAGCCAGGTCTCAATTTTTTCCATGGAATGGTTTCAGAGATATAGAGGTGTGAATTTTTCCCAAGATGGCGCCTGTACCACGTGACCTATGACGTCATAATAATCATTAAAATATTATACAGGAGGAGGCCCTCCTATGGTGAAAATTTCGTGTCAATCGGACCAAGAATTGCAGAGAAAAAAAATTCATACTGATCGATTGAAGCGTTGTACTTGTCGAATTACGACGTCATAATTAGGGTGCCGATGACATCATCATTAACATATCTTATTCCCCAAGCGGAGTACTTGACAATGAGTCATGTTTCAATTTTTTTCGATGGAGCGGTTTCGGAGATATAGAGGTGCAACGTTTTTTCGATTTTTCCAAGATGGTGCCTGCACCACGTGACTTATGACGGCATAATTATGATTTTAAAAATTCCACAGGAGGAGCCGCTCATATTCTGAAAATTTCGTGCCAATCGGACTAACAGATGCAGAGGAATTGTTTTTTTTTCATACTGATCAGATCAAGCATTGTACTTGTCTAATTATGACGTCATAATTAAGGCACTCATGACATCATCATCAACATGTTTTATTCCCCATGGGGAGTACTTGACAATGAGCCACGTTTCCATTTTTCCCATTAAGCGCTTTGGGAGATATGGAGGTGTAACGTTTTTCCAAAATGGTGTCTGTACCACGTGACCTATGACGTCATTATGAATAAAAAATTCCTACAGGAGAAGGCGCTCCTATGGTAAAATTTCGTCTCAATTGAACCAACGGTTGACGAGAAAATGAATTTCAAAAATACAGAAGCGGCACACGTACGGCACACATACTCAAACGAATGCTTAACCCCGTTTTCGCTTCACGAGCGCAGGGTAATGATTTGTGTACAAGGATTCGGGGAGAAATAATGAGCTGGATGACTTCGTCCTGTAACTGCTGATGTGTTTAAATATCCGTGTCTACCTGATGTCATTAAAAGTCATGCGGAGATGGTTTTCTCCCTCTTCTGAAGGAAATAAATGCTTCATGTAAACCACGACAAAATGGAGAATTAAAAGTATACAATTCTTCCACACCTTCCGAGGTCATGATGTTGAAGTGGGCGGAGAATGTGGAGGAGAAATAAATAATAGACAGTTAGCGTTGGGGAGAACAGCAATGTGAGAATTGACAAAGATCTGGAAAGACAAAGACGTGATAACACAAACCGAGAGGAGGCTGATGAATGATTTCGTATTCCCAGTCGCAATGTCTGGATACGAGTCATGGATAGTGAAAAAGATTGACAGTTTTGAAATGTGGTTTCGGAGACAAATGTTATAAATTTCATGGACTACAAGAAGAAGAAACAAATCAGTGCTTGAAGAAATTACATCACGGTGTACATTAGAAGCACTGACGATAAAATAGACACTATCATACTTTGGACACATCATGGGAGCAGAAAATGAAAGTCTGGAGAAGTCAACCATGCTGGGTATGGTTGAGGAAAGAAGAGGACGAGGCAGACCTTGTATGTGCTAGATGGATGGGATAAAGGATGCAACGAAGTGTCTCTACCAGAGCTTTGGGAACACTGCAGAATAGGGATGTTTGGAGAAATCTGATCATGAATGTCACTAGAATACGGAAACCACTTGAGGGAACGAGATATATATTGCAAAACACGTTCTTAACTATTATCATCGAGTCTAACGATCGTACTCCATATGTAGGGATAGCACGGGGGAAATATGGCCACTTATTTAAATATGCACAAAATGATTAGCTTAAAAACTACAAAACAGTAGGGTCAAAAGCATTTAAAAGGCACACCTTTTATTCTCGAACGTTTTCATAACCAACAAGAATGAACAAGAATGACCGCACTGTGGTCAGAACCTGCAACAAAATCCGGTAATGGGCTGATTGGAAAACCCATTCTATGAAAGATGAACAGCATGATTGGAAAACACACATTTAATGTGCTCTTAAAAGATGAACAGTGTGATTGGGAAACATTTAATGTGCTATTAAAAGATGAACAGTGTGATTGGGAAACACACATTTAATGTGCTCTTAAAAGATGAACAGTGTGATTGAGAAACATTTAATGTGCTATTAAAAGATGAACACTCACTCACCGCAGGCAGGTTGGTGGTCTTTCCGTCTTCTACCGACTCCTCTCTGGCCTTGCCCCCCCAGCTCTCTCTGGGCTCTGTCCCGCAAATATTCCTACAGGTCGCACAAGATCTGCCTGCAACCCTCTTATGGTTAAACTGCCAAAATCAAGACTCTCTGCTCACCTTCACTCCTTCATTCCTCTTTTCTCCCGCCTCTGGAACAAACTCCCTCACTCTCTTCAATCCCACTCCACCCTCCAGGTCTTTAAAACAGCTGTTCACCACCATCTCTTATCTTCCCCCATCCAAAACGTTGATCTTTTCTATCCCCGCTAATTTCACCCCAATTCCACTTTTTTGAAATACCAACTTCTGTCCTGGAAGTCCTTGGTGTCCTTGTGTTTTATGCTTCTCCCACCCCCCCGCCCCCTTCCTAAGCCTCCTCCCCCCAAGCCCTCTCCCTCCCACACATCTCCCTGCTCTTAAATGTTGTGTGCTCTCAAGTGTTTGTGTGCTTCCCCTTCTCTTGTCTTCCGCTCCCTCTTTTTATATATTTTGTTTGTCTGGTTGATTTGTTTGTAAAGTAAATGTCAGCTCTTTCACGAGCCTCGATTCAGCATACAAAAAAAAACAAAAAAAAAAAACAGCATGATTGGGAAACACACATTTAGTGCACTATTAAAAGATGAACAGCATGATTGGAAAACACATTTAATGTGCTATTAAAAGATGATCAGCACGATTGGAAAACACACATTTAATGCGCTATTAAAAGATGAACAGCATGATCGAGGAACACACAATTGTTGCGCCATTAAAAGATGAACAGCATGATTGGGAAACACACATTTAATGCACTCTTAAAATATGAACAGCACGATTGCAAAACACACATTTAATGTGCTATTAAAAGATGAATAGCATGATTGGGAAACACATTTAATGTGCTAGTAAAAGATGAACAGCACGATTGGAAAACACATTTAATGTGCTATTAAAAGATGAACAGCATGATTGGAAAACACACAGTTAATGCGCTATTAAAAGATGAACAGCATGATTGGAAAACACATTTAATGTACTATTAAAAGATGAACAGCATGATTGAGAAACGCACAATTGTTGCGCTATTAAAAGATGAACAGTGTGATTGGGAAACACACATTTAATGCACTATTAAAAGATGAACAGCATGATTGAGAAACACACAATTGTTGTGCTATTAAAAGATGAACAGTGTGATTGGGAAATACACATTTAATGCACTATTAAAAGATGTGTAGCATGATTAACACACAATTGTTGCGCTATTAAAAAATGAACAGTGTGCTTGGGAAACACACATTTAATGTGCTATTAAAAGATGAACAGCATGATTGGGAAACACACATTTGTTGCACTATTAAAAGATGAACGTTGTGATTGGGAAACACAGATTTGATGTGCTATTAAAAAAACTAACTCGACACCTCGTATCTATGTCAGCCTCTACGACGGATGTAACAGAGCAAGTTGATTCATCACACAGTCACGGATTGCTTGACTCCAATATAGGGCCGCTCAAAAATTACGTCACACTATTTATTTTTTTTGTAATTTGCATGACATAAGGCTTGATTACGTAACATAACGCTTGATTTCCATGTGTTCTGATGCACTGTACAATCTGACACGCTTGATTAAACCTTACTATTATTGTACACTGCTCCTTTCCTATGCCATCCCCAGGCGCTGCATGATGTCATCGCCGGCCATTGAAGAGGGCCCGGCAATGATGCGCGCTGAAAGGGAGTACTCAGTTTTTACTTTGCTTTCTTGTTGGTTTGTTTGTCCGGGCGATATCTCAGCTAACCCTTGAGCTGGGAAGCGAAATTTCGGCACAATAGTGAGCAAGTGCTTTGGCAAAAACCTTTTTTGTTGTTTTTTGATTCATCAATTAATTGATTAGTTACTTAATTATTATCAATTAATTAAGTACTTATTTATTTCCTTTCTCCTCTGGGCAATATCTCAGGCACCTTTTGAGTTAGGAAGCTGATATTTGGACATGACAATGACCAATTGATTTGGCTGTAAAAGCTATTTTTGATTTATTGATTAATCAATTAATTATTTAATTATTCGATTAATGACTTACTTAATTTTTTTTTTTTAAGTTACAGATTCAGATGAAACGGTGGTGGTTTAGGTATTCAATTAGCCAATTGATTAATTATTTAATTATTTAGTGATTATTACTTATTTATTTTCTTTCTCATCTGGGCAATATCTCAGGCACCTTTTGAGCTAGGAAGCTGATATTTGGACACGACAGTGACCAAGTGATGTGGCTATAAAGGATATTTTTGATTTATCAATTAATCAATTAATAGATTAATTATTTGTTGATCAATTAATTATTTAATTTTTTAGATTAATGACATATTTAATTAATTTTCAAAAAGTTACAGCTTCGGCTGAAGCACTGGTGGTTTAGGTATGCTATTAGGCAATTGATTGAGGAAATATTTTATGATAATTATTTATTGATTTTAGTTATGCAATTAATCAATCAATTATTGTACACCTCTCAATCCCAATACAGTCTCTGAGCTGCACAGCAGTAACGCCAGGCACCGTGGGCACCCCGGCAATGCCGTGCTGGAGGATATTTATTTACGAGTATTTGGCATGGGGGCGGTGTACTTTGAATGTATCTGTACTTGTTCGACATATGATTATATATTTTGGGTCACTCATCGTCAATGACACTCGACACAAACAAAGCAATGGAAATCTGATGCAACAAACCCAGGCAGTGTAGTGTAACCAAGATGTGTTAGGCCTAAAGTTTTAGGCCCACCAGAAAACCAAGATGGCGGCCATATCATATTGTTTCAGTGCTATGGTGGGTGGAGCCAAGCGACAGATGTGGGTGTGGTCTGGCAGCTATCCGATCAATGGGTGCACATTTCAAAAGTCGACCCCCAACAAAAACACCAGCAACAACAACGCAAAGTTCTTGTAGACCTGCGATATGTCACAGGTAAAAATGCGACAAAACATCGCTGAAGTACCAGATTGAGAGATGGCAAAATCGCGGTTTTGTTCATTCTCAAAATTGTTGATAAATGTCATTGTGCAACGTACAATTACGGCTGAAGCAATTGCAATGATTCCAATGGAACTGAGTGACATTGTCTCTTTGGCATTGGACTCGTACCATCATAAAAGAAAACGTTGGACAAAACAAAAAAACAATTAAAAGAAATAAACAAGGAATGGAGGATTGGGAAGGTAGGAATGACACAACAGTACAACACTACAATAAGCCTGATGGTGGCTTCACGGTTAAGGTGGCTAGCTTGAGATCTTGGGTCCTGAGTTTAAGCCCCCCCCCCCCCCCCCCCAGTCATGCCATTTAATTAATACCAGGTGGGTTGACTTAGGCTCTCATCTTTGTGAAGCCAGCATAATGAGCACCAGCTTATTGGTAATAGGGGGCAATGCATCATCGGCACAATGCACTTCCAGAAAATTATGCAGCCAAGCAGCCATAAGCTGCATAACGACCACTAGCACCAACACCACAATCTTTTTACGGATTCCCATTATGACCCATCACGACCACAACTCTCAATCTACAAATCTCTAACTATCTCTAAGATAGACATCTTCAGACAATATTGTTACAATTGCCACCTGTAACAAAAATGTCAAAATATGTCGTGATGGCATTCTGTAAAAGGATTGTGGTATCATTCCTCCATACCTTGTTTGATTGATTTTTGGTGGCTTTTCATTTTTTCCTGTTTTATCTCTGACATGTGTGTGTGTGTGTGTGTGTGTGTGTGTGTGTGTGTGTGTGTGTGTGTGTGTGTGTACACACATATATATATATGTGTGTATACAGGGTGTTTCAAAAAGAGTGGACTATTTGAGCACCCTGATATTCTGTCCTTTCTAATGCTATGCCCTTCTCTCTTGCATATGATGATGGTAGCGGTATGCCATTTTTAACAAGTAGTCAGTAGGACTTTACGTCATTTATGGTGTTCACAGTGGAACAAAAAGTGAAAATCGAAGACAAAATCCTACATGCAGGTGCGCCAACGATACTGTAAGTATTACAACTGTTCACACCAGTAATGGACCTTCCATTTGGGAGCATTCAGCGGTTTGAGGAGCACATCCAAGCACATGGAAGTGTGAAAAATCAAAAAAAGCAACAGTGGCTGCTCACCAAGCGTTGCCAAGGACGAAGAGAACATTGATCTTGTGCGAGATTGTGCTATCGAAAGTCCTAAGAAATGCCACCATCGGCATTCCCAAGAACTGGTGAGTGATCTCAGCCTCATCTGTGTAGTGCATTCTCATTTCTGAACTCAAGCTCGACCCCTACATCAAATCTGTAAGGCATAAACTAACTCTGAATGACATGTCAAGACTAGTAGCAATGTGTGATTGGTTCAGTGTACCCAAATTGGATCAACTCCTTGTGGTTCAGTGATCAAGCACCCTTGCATTTGAATGTGGCTATCACCAATCACAACATCTTCAAGGTACTGAGCCTCCTGAGAAGGTGTCTGAGTTGTCTCTCAAGGGCCCCAAGTCAACTAGCTTCTGTGTATTGAATGCCAAATGGGGTATGCTGGGACCGTATTGGTTCGAAGACGCCAATGGTAAGCCGGTGACAGTCAACGGCGAGCAGTAAGTACCACGAGGTTTCTTTTTCTATGCTTTCCATCAACTTTTTATTTATTTGTTTTGCGACCTTTTGTAATTTTTCGACACTAAAATGTTCAAATAGTCCACTTTTTTGAAACACCTGTATATACACATACACAACACACATTTCGCAATAAAGTTTTTGCTAACATTTTTCCAGAAGTTTATCTGACCGGAGTGGGCGCACCAACAAATCTGTTGGTTAGGACTTGGTATTAACGGGGATATTTCATTACGTATACACATATGATGGGAATACATTACAAAACGAATTTGATTTTTAAAAACTCCAAAACACAACTGCTTTGTTACCCCATGTCACCATCTCTTACTCTTTCTTTTCCCCTTCTCCAGCAGCTTTTCCCTGGTCTCGCTCCCCCCTACCTTCCTCACCACCTGGTCCTCTCTCTAAAATATGTATGGAAGAGAGAGTTCAGAGAGAAACATTTAAAGTTTTTTATACAAGTTATTCACTCAACGAACAATTAAATAGAAACTCCACCCAGAGCAAACCACATCGGAGAATGTCATCACAGCAATTTCTCAAACTTTTGTTCAGCCTCAAAGTGTGAATTCCATCACTTTTCCGAACCGCGGCCCCGATACCAACAGGGAAACATTGAGCAAACCACCGGCATGGCTTCGATAACGGCACGTAAGGTCCGATGAGCACAAGCCCTGGCTCTTCGCACACCATTCTCAGTGCTGTGTTCAAAGTTGGAATTATTTTTAGCACGTGTGGAGGAGTGTAGATTCCGGAAGATGTTTAAGCAGCACGTGGTTTATCGACAGTAGTGGAATAGCTGAGAGTGCGTCTGCGGTGCGGTGATAAAAAGGCGGTCGTTTTCAACCATGTGCGGTGAACCCAACTAAACCATGGGTACACCCAACTCCAAAACGGGTGCATTCAACTCCACCACAGGTATACCCAACTCCACCACCGGTATACCCAACTGCACCATGGGTACACCCAACTACACCATGGGTGCACCCAACTCCACCACCGGTATACCCAACTCCACCATGGGTGCACCCAACTCCACCATGGGTACACCCAACCCCACCACTGGTACACCCAATCCCACCACCGGTACACCCAACTCCACCATGAGTGCACCCAACTCCACCACGGGTCCACCGAACTCCACCACGGGTACACCGAACTCCACCACGGGTACACCCAACTCCACCACGGGTACACCTAACTCCACCATGGGTGCACCCAACTCCACCATGGGTGCACCCAACTCCAAAACGGGTGCATTCAACTCCACCACAGGTATACCCAACTCCACCACCGGTATACCCAACTGCACCATGGGTACACCCAACTACACCATGGGTGCACCCAACTCCACCACCGGTATACCCAACTCCACCATGAGTGCACCCAACTCCACCACGGGTACACCCAACTCCACCATGGGTGCACCCAACTCTACCATGGGTACACCCAACCCCACCACTGGTACACCCAACTCCACCACGAGTGCACCCAACTCCACCATGGGTGCACCCAACTCTACCATGGGTACACCCAACCCCACCACTGGTACACCCAACTCCACCACGAGTGCACCCAACTCCACCATGGGTACACACAACTCCACCATGGGTATACCCAACTCCACCATGGGTACACCCAACTCCACCACCGGTACACCCAACCCCACTACCGGTACACCCAACCCCACTACCGGTACACCCAACCCCATCACCGTTGCACCCAACTCCACCACCGGTACACCCAACTCCACCACTAGTACACCCAACTCCACCACCAGTACACCCAACTCCACCACCGGTACACCCAACTCCACCACCGGTACACCCAACTCCACCAACGGCGCACCCAAATCCACCACCGGTGCACCCAACTCCACCAGCACCACCATCCATCTCAGTTTTTACGTTTGCGTGGTTTGAACAGCACTGTTTCGCTGGGTCCTTCCATAGACCTCTCGTGGTCGTTTTGAGTATTACATGAAAAGGAAACAAATCACTGATGTCGATTCATGATACTAGCGAATGGACCGGCCTGCCTGTTGCGAAATGGCAAGTAGTCGATAGTAAATGGGATCATTTATTGATACACACCAGTTTTTATGTTGACAATTCACTTATTATATAATAGACGAGCAGGGACCCGTGGAAATTCCACGTAATGGATTAGATGGGAATACGGAGGAAAGGTGAGGGAGATGTATGGAATCTCGAGGGAGGAGGGGGATGGGAGGAGGCAGGGGAAGAGGTGAGTTGAGAGTCTGGAGGGAGAGGTGAGAGGAAGGACCTGACATTTCCGGGACCGTTGTTAGTGTCGAAGATTAACCACTTCAATTAGGTTCAAAAAATAAAATTTATTCGTCTATACAGTTGACAGCATCCAAATAATAACAAACAACACCCCTGGCGCTCACCTGGTAGAATAAACAGTATACTGCATTGACTAAAGGTATATAAATCCAATTTCAATGGTTGCTAGAAGACAGGACAGCATGTAGAACCAAACTACACAAAGACAAACAAACAAAAAAAATACCTATTTTGGGCCATGCCCCCTCCTCCACCCCCCCCCACGCCCCCCTCCCAATCTCCCTTTCCCGTATACCTCCTCAGACCCCAATCTTTTGTAATGCCTTGAACAAACATTGGTGCATCACAGGTGATGAAGGTTGTGGTGAAGTTTCTTCGAAATTGCGTGTGTAGTTTCTGAGAAGAAAGCAAATACCTATTTTGGGGGGAACCCCCCCCCTCCCCCGTGTACACCAAAAGGGGAAGATTTTTTAAAATGCCGTGAACAAACTTTAGTCACAACACAACAAATATAATTTGTGCCAAGTTTGGTCACAATCACTTCAGCGGTTTCGGAGAAGAGGTTGCAAGTGTTTACAGACGGACGGACGGACTGTTTCAGCATGACAATGTTCCCATGCACAAAGCAAAGTCCATACAGAAATGGTTTGTAGAGATCGGTGTGGAAGAACTTGACTGGCCTGCATAGAGCCCTGACCTCAACCCCATCGAACACCTTTGGGATGAATTGGAACACCGACTGCGAGCCAGGCCTAATCGCCCAACATCAGTGCCCGACCTGCTCTTGTGGCTGAATGGAAGCAAATCCCCGCAGCAATATTCCAACATCTAGTCGAGTGGAAAGCCTTCCCAAAAGAGTGGAGGCTGTTATAGCAGCAAATGGGGGACCAACTCCATATTAATGCCCATGATTTTGGAATGCGATGTTCGACGAGCACATTCCGGTGTGATGTTCGGGAGTCCACATACTTTTGGCCCATGTAGTGTGTGTGTGTATACATATATATATATATATATATATATATATATATATATATATATATATAAAGATATATATATATATATATATATATAGTATATATATATACTGTGTATATATATATATATATATATATATATATATATATATATATATATATATATATATATATATATATAAAAAACACAGTTTGTGTGTGTGTGTGTGTGTAATGTTACCGATAGACTCCGAAACGGAGAGGCTCACGTGCTTGATATTTGGCATAGACATGGCCATTGAGCCTGGGACGAACATGGCTGAGACCATATTTGCCGAGATCCATATTTTTTATTCATATTTACCTTAGCGCATTTCAGCGAAGTACCCGCTAATCTCAGCCGGTGCCAGAGCGAGCTGATTCGCTCAGAGCGATCACGTGATGTTCCATCCTGTCACACGTTTGCACGTAATTCAGGGCGAAAAGCGATTGCGTTTTTTCACCTTTATGCGATCGTGTTTTGTGTCGATTTTGTGCGATATGAATTAAATTGTAAATTAAATTCGTGTTTACGAATTCGAATACGAAGGATTTCCCCTTTCCCCTTTCGATTTCGAATACGAATCGAATACGAGTTTGAGTCGAGAGGGCGAATGTACGGGTTGGGAATGTACGGGTCTCCCTTCCCCCGCCCGGCAACGCCGGTACTGGAGGGCGTGGGTCACAGGATCGGTGAGTCCCCAAAATCCGCTTCGTGCTCTTGCGAAGATGCAGGATGATGTCGCGATTGTTGTGCTGCTCTCCGACCATGAGAACTGCAACGTCATTGTTGATTGGCCCTCCCCTTCCCTCCCCCTCCCACGTCCGTCCTCCCCCTCCCTTCCCCCTCCCCCCTACCCCCACCCCTCCCCCTCCCTTTCCCCCTCCCCCTCCCTTTCCCCCCCCCCCTCCCTTTTCCCCCCCTCCCCCTCCCTTTTCCCCCCCTCCCCCTCCCTTTTCCCCACCCCCTCCCCCTCCCCCTCCTCACCCTCCCATCCCTCACCCTCCCCCCTCCCCCCTCCTCCCCTCACCCTCCCCCACCCCATCCCCCCTCTTCTCCCCTCTCCCCCACCCTTCCCCCTCTTCTACACCTCTCCCCCTCCCCCTTCTCCTCCCCTACCCCCCCACTTCTCCCCTCCCCCCCGTTCCCCTCCCCTCCCCTCCCCCCTCCCGCCCGGCAATGCCGGGTACTTCTGCTAGTATATATTGTTACTGATCGCGGTTTAGATGTTACTTTGCCGAGCGAAGGCTCCGCGACCGAACAGTTGTTCCCCGACTCACCCGATTCACCCAGAACTTTGGCCGTATCGCACCGCAACTGCCCAATCTGGGAAAAGACTAAAACGACGAAATGCAAAGAGGAAAAGGAATAAAACGAGAAGACGGACAGAAGAGTAATTGGATTTATTGTACACACAAGCAAAAAGAAAGCAGTCACGTTTATTTACAACACATAAGACGCAGGTGACACAGTGCAAATACTAGCTTATACAGACTTAATTAACCCAGGGACAGAACAAACAAAACAAACTCACATACACAAGAAGGGTGGAAAGGCAGGAGGTGGATGGCTGGAGGGAGAGGAAGGCCCAAGGGGGTCCTGCAGCACGATCGGCGCGTTTAGCAGCCGCCGTTCCTTCACGGCCTTGCTCAAAACCGCCGTCCAGGCCCCAAGTGGCTGTTGGGTGTTGTTGCTGCTGTGGCCTCCGCTGCTTCCCCAGGACTTGTCCGACTCGTCTGGTCCAAACCCTCAACTCTTTCTTGGTCCACTCACTCCTCACCGCCGACTCCTCACCGCAACCAACGCAACCACTGACCACCTTCACCACCGACTCTTCACCACCGACTGACCCAACGCAACCAACGCAACCAACTGACCACCACCACCGCTTGCTGACCTCCTAACGCTTCTTGCGTGCGCGCCTTTATAGCGCCTCCAGCGATCAAGCCGCCGGCCTTCAGGACACGCCCATCGGTGTGCTCACCTCGGCCCTGGTTGGTCATGCGACCCTCTGGCTCCGCCCTTGATGACAACGGGCGGGCACTTGTTCAATGGTGGTTTTGGAGGGGAGGTAATTGGCAATCGAGGCTCGGCAATGACGAAAGGGGATGTGAAGGAAAGGAGATTTTGGGGATGGGAATGAAAGGGGATCTATTCTCTTTCACTGGTGCAATGGAGTACTTCAATTAATGGGAGACACAGCCTCACCCTAAAACACAGAATAAGATATAACTATCAAACAGGGGTATTCTATTATTGGCAGACGTGTATGCTTGTGGACTAATTATGGGATGCCCTTTCACCTTTACACAGCTCCGGAGGCAGGGGGCGCAGAATAAACAATAATAATAATTTACACAATCAAAAATATATACAGTCCTCATATCCGCAACACTGCACCCTCCTCCTCTTAGGCACGGCCCGGGCCTACAACTTTTATTTAGTGTGACACGTAGGTGTAGTTCCCTCTACTTTTAACCTGACCCTGAGTGCGACAGTTTTAAAACATAAATAAATGTGTCCCGCTGCTCCATTGCACCCTGCCTAACAGACTTACGCCCACAGTTAACCGAATTGCGGAATGGTCTTCAAACTATACACTGACGGTGGGGAGCATTATTTACAATGACTCTATTTTTATTTACAAGACTAACCCAGGACCTGTGATTGTTCTTTCTGGGGGGGAGACAGTCTGCTCTGCATCAATGCACCATGAACGCACCCAAAAACGCACCAATACACACCCAAGCACCAATCGGTGCAGTCACCATTGTTCATCAGTGTTCAATGCATGTTCAATAAAAATAAAATCAACAACCCCTAACCCTGCAGGTGATCTCTTGCTCTTCGGCTCCCTCTGCTGGTTAATATTATTTGTTCTTCCAGATGTTGTCATTCTTTCATTTTCTTACTGGCGGCCTATTTGCAATAAAGTGTGCCCAATGTGTCCTTTTTATTTTCTTTTATTTATGGCCCACAGGGCCGACTACGTGTGCTTCACCTGTGTGGCATCGGTGCCCTGTGGCCAAGGTCCGCCAGCAAGATTTCGGGCCCTCATGGCCGGTTCCAGCAGAGGGGCCCTGCCCCAACCCATGGGGTCCATAGGTGGTGCTCGGCCACAGACATGTGGTCCATAATGTGGTGCATCGATGCAGACAGCTGGTTCTGGGAATTCCGGGCGCACAATGGAGGACTCACGCACGCTCCCCTCGGCACCCAATGGCGCACAGGTCATGTGGGAGACAAAAGAGACAATTGAGCGAGGGGTAAGGTCACAAGGGTACACATCAATAAGGCAATGCAAGGCGAAATGCGTACGGAGAGCGAAATGAGAAAGCTCGTCCCTACCGTACATCACCCCCCTGTCACCTACACTACCCTTGCCCTTACCCCATATGTACAAAAATCTACACATTACCAATCCGTCGCTACCGTCACGTCTTCCCCTTATTTCCCTTATACCAAATTCGTCACCACAATCCCTCTAACCAAATTTGCCATCACCCAATTCATCATCAATCCTCATAAGGAGGAAGAGATGGAACATCAAGCACAATGTCACACCCACGTCATGATGCGTCTCACAATCCAAAACATTTGCATCATAAAAAATAATCAAAACATGGCATGGTGTGGAGTACCTGTCACCTCAGGTGAGTGGATGCAGATGGTGCGAGGAGACTCCAATCCTAACTATCCTCTAAATGACCTTGACACTCTTTACACTACCCGGGGTCTTTCCCTGCCAATCCATTGGCCACTTACACTATGGGTTCTAACAACCAATTCCCATTGACCAAACTGTGGTGCTTCTCAATTTGGGGTCTCACTCCCCCGATTCATCTCTCGGTGCCCTTGCACAATTTCTGGGCTGTGGCGTGTAGCTCTCCCAGCAGGTCTACCCACCTGCACACCTCCACCACTGTAGTTGCCACCCGAGCTTACCTGCTCCTCACCCTAACCTATCTAACTGGGGAAAGCACCTCCTGGCTCTGTCACCCCTTGGTGCCCTCTGGCACTGGGCTACCCGGGTCCGTCCTCCGGATCCTCGGGCCCCATCCACAACAACTACTACCGGCTCCCAGAGCCCACCTGCGGCCTCACCTGGCCGACATCCTCACAGTGGTGGAGCGCCCAACCAACTACACACACTAACAGGCTACACGCCCAGCCATTTCCACAACACTAATGCACCCATCCAAAGCCCATTCTTTCACCCGCACCACAGATGCCAATATCCAACCACAATTTACCTGTACCCTCTACCTAACACTTACACTACCCGCCCCGGGTATCCGTGATGGGGGTCCACTCTTCCCCCATTCACACCTTCGCACCATCCACTCCACTCCACAATTTCCACGATACTCACTCCACGACCATCCATTCCAATACTCCATACCATTAATTCCATACACCTGTTGGTGCACACCTGTGCACTCACACCTGGTGCCACCTGCACCCTCCTCCTCTTCCTGGACCATTTGGTCAACACAACACGCAATCACCACTACTCCCTCATACACTGCTCCACACACCTGTTCAGTTGCACACCTGTGCAATCACACCTGTTCAATCCTCACACACACGGCATCATCTCATCTAACTACTCCCCTCTGAAACTTGCGCTTCCCAGTCGTCCCTTTAAACTATTGCGCTCCCACGTCATTATCATCCACACTAAACTACCTGCGTCCCCACTACAGGTATCAGTCACTAACTAATCTTAACGTTACCTAATGTCATCTTCGCTAGATCCCTACACACAATATCCTAACCCACCCGGGCTAGTTTTCACTGCCATCAACCCCATAAGCTAGTGCTCCTTTGCACCCCCCTGTGAGGGATGGTGGATTTGCCATCCCACCACATCGGAGAGGTCCTACTATCAATTTGGCACACCAAATTTCAGCCAATCAAAAATTTTGCCAATCATCTGCCAATCACCGTACCAATCATCAAATTTTGCTTTTTTCTAATTTCGGGGCCAAAACACTATCCTCATCACCCGTCTACTTATTAGATCCGCTCGGTGCGCCAATTCCCTTCTAAAGCTCGGCTTCGTACAGCCGAGCAATGAACGCGGGTTCTTTTGTGCCAGTGGCTGGATACGTCCCGCATTCGGGGCAGGGACGGAGGCTTACCCGGGCCGAGATCCCACGCACCACCTCGGCGCGGAGCCATCCAATTGCCCGATCTCGACCTGCCATAACGTCTCAATAAAAAGTGGTCGCCATGACGACCCTTCCTATCGGGCTGCCCGCTCCGCCTAGTGGAGCACGGACGTGGCCGTTCCAAGCGAGGCCCAGCGTGGATCACGTACGGCGGTCTTTCGAACCCGCCGTGGCTCGGATCCCCGCTGGTTCTCGCGGCACGCGAAGCCCGGCACGCACCGAGGGCCCGATTCGGCTAAAAGTCGCTCTAACCGCTAACCCGGTTACCGTCGATGCCTTACCTGCATGCTTACACGCATACGCTACCCCTTTCTTGCTCATACCTCCAGCTGTTCCCATGCTCCTCGTACCTTTCCTTACACACCTCGGTACACTCATTCCGCTCACAGACTTGGTCACACACCTGACCACCGAGCACCTTGGCACACATTCGTCGCTCGCACACCTCACCAACACACCTCTTCGCGCCCCCTCCTCGGTCACCTCCTCTGTGACAATCACAGGTGTGTTCTCACCCGCACACCCAACCACGTGCCTCACGACCAACTCAAGTGTGCATTCCCACACACGCTCTACCATTCCAGGTGTGCATCCTTCCATTCCAGGTGTACATCCTCGCTCACCTGTCACAACCAACTCACGCTCCGTGTCACTCTCACTACTCTCACCTCCATTCTTGACAGCGCACTCACCCTTACTCTCGACAGCACACTCCTTCCTCATGCACCCGTCCGTTACACACCCTTCTCGCGCACACTCTTGCGCACACTCTCCCGTTACATCCTCTGTAACACTTACCAAACCGCGCTTCCATGTACCCCCTCGCACACGCGCTACGACCGACTCACTCTCGACAGCACACTCACTGGTCGGCGCGCACTTTTTCCTCACACACCCCATGGTCGGACATTCTCGCACCCCTCTTTTTTCGCACACCAGACCTGTCGCACACTTCACCAACGGCCTTTCACGAACACCCGGATCCAAACCAATCCCCAAGCCGACTGACGCTTTCCTCACATCATGTACATTTCCGATTATATCGCCACTCACCTTGGCACCTCATCTCCGCACCTCTTTTGCCACCTGCAAACTCTTTATTTGGTTAGTAAGCAGCACATCATGAGTTGAGCACCGACCTTGTACCAATTCCATTACCTCCTCCTTTATTTCTCTCTTAGTTTCTGTCCGTCCCTTCTTAATTTCACTGACCTCTTCTTCCACTTCCTCTAATTTTTGCTTCACCTCTTTTATTTCCCGGTGCGTCTCCTCAAGTTCGTCCTCTAAGGCTACCGTGACCATCTCTATGTGCATCCTCACCTGCCGGTCCTTTGTCTCCATTACTTCTGTCACCTCATCCAACCTCCTTGTCAGTCTCTCACGTACCATCTGACATTCCCTCTGTGTCGCTATTAAGTCATTTTTTATTTCTTTTTGTGTCGCCTTTAACCCTCCGAGTACTGCAGTGTTCCTTTGAACCTGCTCCACTAACTCCGTCTGTCCCTCTGTCAGCTGTTCCACCTCCTCCGTCAGATCTTCTATTCCCCCTTGTAACTTTGCCGCCCCATTTCTCACCTCTTTCTCCATACGCTTCTCACCTCGCTTTACCTCCTCGCGTAGCCCCGAGACCTCCTCACTCACACCTCGTCGTATCCCCTCTTTCATCTCCTCCATCTGTTTTGTAGATGCCACCCTCATCTGTCCCAATTCATCCCTCTGAGCATCCAATTTGGTTTCTACCCCGATTTTTACCTCCTCTATCTGCTCTCCCATTTGTTTAATTTCTCGGGCGGATTGCTCCCCTATCTCCCGCAATTTGCCTTCCATGCTATTTTCTAGCCCCATTAACCCATTTTTCATCCCCTCTATCTGATTCTCCTGGGCAGCCATTCTATTTTCCACCCCCGTTAACCCATGTTTCATCCCTTCAAATTTCTTGTCTAATTCCCTGATTTGGGCATTGGTACCCCTCGCTTCGTCCCTCATTGCCCCCATTTGGCCCCCCATCTCTCCCATTTGGCCCCCCATTTCTCCCATACTGCTTTTCAAACCTCTAATTTGGTCTCCCAATTGCTCACTATTCTTTTCCATAAGGGCCTTCATTTGCATCATAAAAAGGTTCAATTCCACCAGCGGCGCTGCTGCGGTCGCGGGCGCGGCAAAATTTGGTGCCGCTACACCCACGTGCGCGGGGACGCCATTTTGTGCGCCTGATACCCCCTCAACCACATTGCCAATGTTCTCCTCCTCTCCTTCCTCCACATACATTTCCCCGAGGTCCTGGGTCGATTCTACCCCGTCTATCTCTCCCACCGGCATCCCGTCGCCTTGACCAGCCATGGCGCGATTTCAAAATTCGGGTTTTGTAAAACAAAAGCAATTTCGGTATTTTGTAATTTTGAGCGCGTTAAGCGCGCTTCGGGTCCAATCCCACTTCCCGACACCAATTGTTACGGTAATAACACAATTGGTGTCCAAAATTTGGGCTAAATAAATTTAGTCCCAGGTTCGAATCCCAACTCCTGACAACCAATTGTTACTGATCGCGGTTTAGATGTTACTTTGCCGAGCGAAGGCTCCGCGACCGAACAGTTGTTCCCCGACTCACCCGATTCACCCAGAACTTTGGCCGTATCGCACCGCAGCTGCCCAATCTGGGAAAAGACTAAAACGACGAAATGCAAAGAGGAAAAGGAATAAAACGAGAAGACGGACAGAAGAGTAATTGGATTTATTGTACACACAAGCAAAAAGAAAGCAGTCACGTTTATTTACAACACATAAGACGCAGGTGACACAGTGCAAATACTAGCTTATACAGACTTAATTAACCCAGGGACAGAACAAACAAAACAAACTCACGTACACAAGAAGGGTGGAAAGGCAGGAGGTGGATGGCTGGAGGGAGAGGAAGGTCCAAGGGGGTCCTGCAGCACGATCGGCGCATTTAGCAGCCGCCGTTCCTTCACGGCCTTGCTCAAAACCGCCGTCCAGGCCCCAAGTGGCTGTTGGGTGTTGTTGCTGCTGTGGCCTCCGCTGCTTCCCGAGGACTTGTCCGACTCGTCTGGTCCAAACCCTCAACTCTTTCTTGGTCCACTCACTCCTCACCACCGACTCCTCACCGCAACCAACGCAACCACTGACCACCTTCACCACCGACTCTTCACCACCGACTGACCCAACGCAACCAACTGACCACCACCACCGCTTGCTGACCTCCTAACGCTTCTTGCGCGCGTGCCTTTATAGCGCCTCCAGCGATCAAGCCGCCGGCCTTCAGGACACGCCCATCGGTGTGCTCACCTCGGCCCTGGTTGGTCATGCGACCCTCTGGCTCCGCCCTTGATGACGACGGGCGGGCACTTGTTCAATGGTGGTTTTGGAGGGGAGGTAATTGGCAATCGAGGCTCGGCAATGACGAAAGGGGATGTGAAAGGAAAGGAGATTTTGGGGATGGGAATGAAAGGGGATCTATTCTCTTTCACTGGTGCAATGGAGTACTTCAATTAATGGGAGACACAGCCTTACCCTAAAACACAGAATAAGATATAACTATCAAACAGGGGTATTCTATTATTGGCTGACGTGTATGCTTGTGGACTAATTATGGGATGCCCTTTCACCTTTACACAGCTCCGGAGGCAGGGGGCGCAGAATAAACAATAACAATAATTTACACAATCAAAAAAATATACAGTCCTCATATCCGCAACAATATATATATATATTGTCGTGTGTCTACCCTGCAGTGAAGACCTCAGGATGACAGATGACCAAACGAGCTTTAACTCCGAGGCGTATACCCAACTATGGCGGTACCGTGTGCACGCGCGAGGGGTGGAGGGTAGCAAGGGCTTACCTGCACGGCTGGACTCAACTGGGGTTATCCGATCCCCACAGACAAATAAACGCACAAGACAAGGAATTGAAAATGTAACAAATAATGGGTTTAATGAAAATAAATGCAACACAATGAAAAGGTAAAACTAAATTCCTAAATGGGGGACCCTCCATTCAGACTTGATTAAACGACACAGGGAGAAATAAACAAATGTAAAAATAAATGTGTAGTGTGGTGCGTTGGCTGGTACTCAGCTGTGGTCTCCCTCACATGACCCTCGAACCCTGATGGTCGTAGACTGGATCCCAGGCCTGCGCCGGAAAACGCCCGAGGGCACGAAGGCGCGCCGCACCAGCCTGTCCGCGCAAAGAAGCCAAAATCCCTTTTACTCCGATGGCCCAGGGAGAGAGAGAACAATGGCGCGGCCGCTTTCCCCAAACCAGCGAGAGAGAGAGAGAGAGAGAGAGAGAGAGAGAGAGAGAGAGAGAGATGGAGAGAGAGAGAGATGGAGAGAGAGAGAGATGGAGAGAGAGAGAGATGGAGAGAGAGAGAGATGGAGAGAGAGGGATGGAGAGAGATGGAGAGAGCTGGAGAGAGATGGAGAGAGAGAGAGAGAGATGGAGAGAGATGGAGAGAGATGGAGAGATATGGAGAGAGATGGAGAGAGATGGAGAGAGATGGAGAGAGATGGAGAGAGATGGAGAGAGAGAGAGAGATGGAGAGAGAGAGAGAGAGATGGAGAGAGAGAGAGATGGAGAGAGAGAGAGATGGAGAGAGAGAGAGATGGAGAGAGAGAGAGAGAGAGAGAGATGCATCCGCTTCCACCAGCCAGGAACAGAGAGAGACAGGGAAGTGCGACCGCTCGTGATCAAGCCCAGAGCCCGGACCAAGAGAGAATGTTACTGCTCGCGATGAAACCCAGGACCAAGAGAGAGAGGAAATGGAGATGCCCTGCCTTTTCACTCCTCGGTCTCGAACGTTCTCTCTGATGTCACCTGCTGTCCAATCACCGAGTGCCACTCACTCACCTCATCGTTCTTCGGGGCGTGGCCTCACGGCCACACTTGGCGCCCATCGAGAAGATTTGCTGGGTGGTGTCAGTTGTAGTGTCCGGATCCGGTCAGCGATAGCATTATTTAATTTAGGTGCTGATCGCACAGCTGGTGGTGTACATGTCATAATAACCAAGGGAAAAACTACAGAGGCATTTTTTTTGTTGTTGTTGTTGTTGTTGCATACATAATCGAGGCTCATGAAAGAGCTAACATTTATCACACAAACAAATCAAACAGACAAACAAAACAAAGTATATAAAAAGGGGAGCGGTAGACAAGATGGGGAGAGAAGGGGAAGCACATAAACACAACATTTGAGAGCAGGGACATCGGGAATGTGTGGGAGGGAGAGGGCTTGGGGGGAGGCGGCATGGGAAGGGGGTGGGTGGGAGAAGTATAAACACAAGGACACCAAGGACTTCCAGGAAAGAAGTTGGTATTTCAAAAAAGTGGATTTGGGGTGAAATTAGCGGGGGTAGAAAAGATCAAGGTTTTGGATGGGGGAAGATAAGAGATGGTGGTGAACAGCTGTTTTAAAGACCTGGACGGATGAGTGGGATTGAAGGGAGTGAGGGAGTTTGTTCCAGAGGTGGGAGAAAAGAGGAATGAAGGAGTGAATGTGAGCAGAGTCTTGATTTTGGCAGTTTAACCATAAGAGGGTTGCAGGCAGATATTGTGCGACCTGTAGGAATATTTGGGGGACAGAGCCCAGAGAGAGCTGGAGGAGCAAGGCCGGAGAGGAGTCGGTAGAAGACAGAAAGACCACCAACCTGCCTGCGGTGAGTAAGTGAAAGGCCCTCGGAGGTAGCTTCATCACGGTAGATTCCAATGATTCTGAACGCTTTGGTTTCAACAGCATGAAGATGAGCTTGGTGTGATGCAGGAGCACCAGCCCAGAGGGGAGAGCAGTATTCCATTGAGCTGCAGATGAAAGCCTTGTATGTGGTGAGGAGCTCAGGTGTGCCAAGGAAGGACTTCGCACGAACGAGGATGCCCAGTCGGCGACTGGCTTTGGAGGCCAGATTTGAAATGTGGTTTTCCCAGGAAAGATCATGGCAGATAGTGAGACCCAAAAGCTTGAGTGACAGAAATTATTGGAGAGGATTATTCAGAAAGTGGATGGGAGGGTTGTCCAGTCGGTCTTTTCAGAGAGACATCGTAAGAGTGTGAGATTTGTCAGGATTGAAAGACATGTTCCACTTGTTTGCCCAGTCTGTGATTTTGTCCAGGTCTGCAGAGAGTGAGGAGGCTGCAGACTGCTGATCTGAGGGATGAGGAATGGAGCGGCAGAGAGTGGAGTCATCAGCAAAGAGATAGAGAGGATTTTCAAGAGAGTCGGAGAGATCATTGATGAAGACCAGAAAAAGCACAGGGCCCAGAACACTGCCTTGGAGAACTCCAGCCTGAACAGGAAGAGGAGATGAGAGAAACCCATTCAGGGCCACACGTTGACGATGACTAGAGAGGAAGTCCACCAGCCATGCGTGGAGATTTCCATGCATACCAAAGGAGGAGAGTTTGGTGAGCAGAGCATGGTGCCAGACTGTATCGAAGGCACGTGATATGTCGAGGGAGACAGCTCTAATTTCCTGTTTGGCATTGAGGACCTCCCTCCATTGTTGAGACAGCAGAAGCAGCATGTCCAGAGTCGAGTAACCTGGTCTGAAACCAAATTGATGATCAGAGATCAAGCCATTGGAGAAGAAGAAAGATTTCATATCCTAAGCAATGATGGATTCCATGACTTTGGTGATAATTGGGAGAAGGCTGATTGGTCTGTAGTTGCTAGGATCTGTTTTTGCACCTTTTTATGTAAAGCAGTGATGTTAGCTGATTTCCAAGCAGATGGCAGATGACCTTGAGCAAAAAAGAGGGTGAAGAGAACAGAGAGAGGGAGTGAAAGAGTGGAAGAACAGGATTTTAGGACCCGTGGGCTGATGCCGTCAGGTCCAGTTGCAGAATCAGAGTCGAGGGTTGACAGAAACTTTTCCACCTTGTCAGGAGGAAAGGACACAGAGTCCAGGAGCAGCTGGGTACGACTGGGTACGGTGGGTACAGAGAGGGATGGGTTTTGGACACAAGATTTAGAGGCAAACACAGAGTTGAGGCATTCAGCTTTTTCACGTGGGGAGTCAGCTGTGTAGCCGTTTGAGGTAAGGGAGGGGATGGAGGTGGAACAAACAGCAGAAACAGATTTGACCAGACGCCACCAGGATTTGGAAGAGGGAGACAGATAAGAGAGTTCGGTCTTGAGAATGGAGAGATATTGTTTCCTGGCTCTCCTGAGGGTTGACACACACTTGTTTCGGGCTTTGTGAAAGGAAATGAGATTGCCTTCCGTTGGATTTGCTTTCCAGGAGACGAAGGCAAGTTGTTTCTGGGCAACAGCCTAACCACAAGATTCTGCGTACCATGGACGGGAGGAAGGGTATGACAACTGAAGACGAGATGGGATAAATCTGTGCATGAGAGAGAGCAATTTACTTTGGAAGAATTCCCAGGATGAGTTGATGTCAGAGGTGGTGGAGATGGGAGACCAGTCCAGATGATTGATGGCTGCTTGAAGACCGTGCCAGTTGGCCTGAGTGAAATGCCAGACTCGTCGATGCTGAGGAGGCTCCCTGAGAATGGTCAGAGAGATGTCCACTTTCACAAGCACATGATCAGATGAGCCAATTGGAGCAGAAGAATAGCAGCAGACATTTTCAGGGAAGTTAGTCATAACCAAGTCCAGAAGAGAAGATGCTCCGTTGACTGAGATCCGGGTCGGGAAATTGACAGATTGTGTCAGTCCCAGTGAGTCGCAGAAGTCCTTTGCTGAGGAGCCTTGGCTGGTGAGAGAGGTATCCACACCCAGCCAACTGGCATGGTGACAATTGAAATCACCACATATGAGGAAGAGAGAGTTGGGATGAGTAGATAGAAGTTGGTCCATATTATCAGACAGCGAGATGTAGATGGAGTCATCACTGTTTGGTGGACGTTTGTGAACACACATATGAACAAAAGGTGGGAGCAAAGGGGAAGCCATAGCCAGAGGTATTCCTGGGGGTGAGGTGGAGAGAGGGCAGTGCAGGGCGTGTGAGAAAGAGAGTTTTTGATAAAGACAGCAACCCCACCTCAAGGACGAGGCTTAGGTCTATCATACCGGAGGAGGGAGTAACCCAGGAGAGATACTAAGGAATCAGAGACATCATGAAGGAGGAAAGTTTCTGTTGAGCATATCACGTCTGGTTTGTCAGAAGCAACCTGTATGGAGAGATCATTTAAGTTTGAACGAAGGCCCTGGATGTTTGAGGAAGCTTCGGATACAGAACAGGGGGGAGGAGGGGTAGGGTAAGATGTGGAAGAGGTAGGGAGAGCTGTTGAAGATGTGTCAGAGATTTCATAATAGCTCGGAGAAAGGGAAGGATGGGACGGACAAAAGTTTTGATGGTGATTGGGTGAGGCACAATGAGGTTTTATTTGAGGAGGGGGAAGAGCGAGGCAGAAGGTTGGGGGAGATGGAGGTGAGAGTTGGAAGGGGGAAGAAGCCTGGAGGACGCTTTGATAAGGAGGGGTGAGAGGGGGTAAATGGAGAAGAAATGAGGGTGGGGAGATTTGAAGGGGAGGGGTGAGGGGGGAGTTTATGAGGGGAGGGGTTCGGGGGAGTTTATGAGGGAAGGGACAAGAGGAGGGATTTGAAAGGGATGGGAGATGGGGGAGATTTTGAGGGGAGGGATGAGGGGGGAGTCTAGGAGGGGAGGGGCGAGGGGGAGTCCAGGAGGGGAGGGGTGTGGGGGGAGTTTAGGAGGGAAGGGGCAAGGGGGGAGATTTGAAAGGGATGGGTGATGGGGAGGATTTGGAGGGGAGGGGCAAGGGGGAAGATTTGAAAGGGATGGGTGATGGGGAAGATTTGGAGGGGAGGGGTGATGGGGAAGTTTTGGAGGGGAGGGGTGATGGGGAAGATTTGGAGGGGACGGGTGAGATTGGATTTTGGAAAGTGTACGATTAATGGGAAATGAACATTGATTGCAAAATGAGTTTGTGACCTTCGAGTTAAAAATACGTTTAAGGACGCTGGAGGGGGGGGGGGGGGGTGTGGGGGGTGTGGAGTGCAGGTGAGTTTAGGGAATGTCGAAAAGAAGCACTGTAAGAGATGGAATTTTTTTGGGGGATTAATAGATTTGGTGAGCAAGTCAAAAGCAACCTTTTAAAGAAGAAGAAGAAAAAGGTGTTATAATATATGACAGAATACAGTACTTCAGGGGAAAGTTTAAACATTTTAAAGTTTAACAGTGAAAACTATCTGGGGAAATGGAGGAGAAACACGTGGACGAAGAACGAACGAACGAATAAAAACAACGAATAAGAAAAACGAATAAGAACAGAGAAGGAAATGTTTTTTTTGGTTGTTTTTTTTTGGGGGGGGGTTGAGATTTTAAACAAGGAAGTAGGCTATGGGGTGAAAAGACTGGGAAAAACAGAGAACGAAAGTTATTGGAGCACAATCGACGGACCGCTGAGAGAAAAACAAAGCCTCAAGGTCGGACACTGTACAAGGCCTCAAAAGACACGACACGAATTAACATGATTTTCTGTACAGTTATGAAAGATTTACACCGATAATCTTCCTAGGGGCCCACTGTAGGTACACACACCATAAAATAAATACAGTTTTGACGAAAATACAAATGGGAACAATTACTTAACTTCGATAGCGTGGAGAGCGTGGACAGCTGCGAAAAAACTTAACCTCGCAGGCAAGACACACATTTACACACAGGAAATTTACCCTTAAACCCTAACTAATTATCATAGCTCCACCCCTCGCCATGGAGACACATAATGCTTACACGGACATCCAGGCCTAACTTCGATACATGAAGGTGGCTACACAGCATACAGCACATGCTCATCTATACAATGCTATCTGGACAAAGGTATTTCATTGCCTAACCCCGTACACGTAACAATAATATATATATATATGTACATATATATATATATATATATATATATATATATATATATATACACACATACATTTTAAAGGATCTAGAGGCCCCCACATGTTTAAATACCTATAGTATTTTTATAGTATCTATAGGCTCCCACGTGTGTACAACTTTACCACCCCCCCCCCCCCCCCCAACCCCTTAACAAGACACCCCATTTTCTGTCCAATGTATTTAACTCACGCAGAATTTGAGTGAAGAACGCATAAATAAGATGACGTTATCATGTATGCAATGAGGTAGATCACCATGTGACAGGTTGTGCCAAATGTAACGGATCCGGTTCCTTGAAGCCCACGAGGACTCGGTATCGCCTTGAAGAACGACGTTCGGGCTCCGCTGACGTCACAATCAATAAATGGACGCCCCGAATGGAACTGTGCGTTTATTTACTTAACGCGCTTTGTATATGGAAGTGTAGCATCGGGTTCTAGAAGCCTCTGGGATATAGAAGAGATGGTTGCAATGTGAAATTAATATTTCAGCAATAACCGTCCGTTTCAGGCTTGGGGACAGCAGTGCTGACGGACAAAGCGGTCGCGTGACGTCACGTACGTAGCAGGTGCGGCTCGTGAATGCTGAGATCGCCCTCGTGTGAAACCATCGCGCAGAGAGCATGGAAGACCAAGACATGCAGAACAAGGTGAAAAAAGGTGGGTAGGTAGGTAGGGTTCTGCGGCGGCACGAAGGAGCCGAAGGTGTAACGAGGCTGCGACTCCCAATCCGCCATGTTGAGCTCGTAAACAAACGTTTCCGTGAAATTGCTTCGTAGCGCCGAGATTCATTGGGGGAACGTATGTACAGTATAATGTGTTTTTACCCCTAGATCCTACCGTGCAGCCGTAACCTCTGTAGTACAGTACAGTACTATAGTACGGTATATCGGAGCGGACGATCCCGTATGTGTTAGAGAGCGAAACGAACCGGTGCAGCACTTTGGACAGCGCACGTATACATGTGATCGGGGCACGGAGGATTACACCGAGACAGGGGCAAGGAGGGTTACACCGAGACAGGGGCACGGACGGGAGGGTTACACCGAGACAGGGGCATGGAGGGTCACACCGAGACAGGGGCACGGAGGGTCACACCGAGACAGGGGCACGGAGGGTCACACCGAGGCAGGGGCACGGAAGGTTACACCGAGACAGGGGCAGGGAGGGTTACACCGAGACAGGGGTATGAAGGGTTACACCGAGACAGGGGCATGGAGGGTTACACCGAGACAGGGGCACGGAGGGTTACGTGGTACTATACGCCTTCCACTTCTTAATGATTGTCTTGACTGTGCTCCAAGGGATATCCAAGACCTTTGAAATATTTTACACCCAGCCTCTGTTCTGTGCCTTTCCACAACTTTATCATGGAGATCTTTTGAAAGCCTCTTCGGCCTCATGGTTGAGTATTTGCGGTGAAATGCACCACCCGGCAGAGGAAACCAACAGGAACAACTGATTTGATTCTGAAAAAATCAGAATCACTACAATTTAACACAGGGAAAACCACATTTCCAAGCTGGCCTCCAAAGCTAGTCGCCGACTGGGCATCCTCCGTCGTGCAAAGTCCTTCCTTGGCACACCTGAGCTCCTCACCACATACAAAGCTTTCATCCGCAGCTCAATGGAATAGTGTTCCCCCCTCTGGGCCGGTGCTCCTGCCTCACACCTAGCTCGGCGTCATGCTGTTGAAACCAAAGCTTTCAGAATCATTGGAATCTCCCACGATGAAGCTAACTCCGAGGACCTTTCACTCACTCACAGCAGGCAGGTTGGTGGTCTTTCTGTCTTCTAGCGACTCCTCTCCGGCCTTGCTCCCCCAGCTCTCTCTGTGCTCTGTCCCCCAAATATTCCTTCAGGACGCACAAGATCTGCCAGAAACCCTCTTATGCTTAAACTGCCAAAATCAAGACTCTCTGCTCACGTTCACTCTTTCAATTCCTCTTTTCTCCCGCCTCTGGAACAAACTCCCCCACTCCCTTCAATCCCACTCCTCCCTCCAGGTCTTCAAAACAGCTGCTCACCACCATCTCTTGTCTTCCCCCATCCAAAACCTTGATCTTTTCTACCCCCACTAATTCACCCCAGATCCACTTTTTTGAAAAACCAACTTCTTTCTTGGAAGTCCTTGCAGTGTCCTTGTGTGTTATACTTCTCCCACCCCCTTCCCGTGCCTCCTCCCCCCAAGCCCTCTACCTCCCACAAATCTCTCGTTGTCCCTGCTCTCAAATGTTGTGTTTGGGTTCTTCCCCCTCTCCCGATCTTGTCTACTGCTTGTAGTAGACAATATATATATATATATATATATATATATATATATTGCTTGTACCATCATCGCTCGATGCATCACTCGTGCTGGCACCACCCGTGCCAGACAGATGATCGTAAATTCGTTTGGCCTTTTCGCGAATGAGAGTTCCACTCAAAGGCATACTTTTCTGTACTTTGTCCTCGATCCATATGCTGAGAGCCTTCTCCATTCCTTTCTATGTGGACATCCCGGACATGGGTGACCACCTTCGTACTCGATACAGCGCTCGCTGAAATACTGTCACGAATCACCTTCTCATTCTTCCGTATGTAGCGAACGGCAGATTTGTTGACTCCATAATGTCTGCCCATAGAGGCTGCACTCTCTCCTCTCGAAAGCCGGTCGAGCAGCTTCACTTTATGGCTACGGCTCGTGACTTTCTTCTGCCTCTTGGTAGTCGACGCATCTCTGGCACTGCTCTTGCTCTTGGGAGCCATTATTGAACGATGAGCAGAGCAAGTCAAAAACACAGGTCAAAGCAACAGGAGAGCAATGATAAAGACTGAGGACAGTCTGTACTATATGTGGGATTGCGAGCATTGTGTGAATTGAGCCTATCTGCTAATTTCAATAATAGTTTTCTTGAAGTATTTGCATTCGATAATTTGCGGGGTTGACATGTTTTCGTAGATTATGGAACATCCCCGAAACGTTTTCATTGTGTAACATCTCTGATGATGCTTTACCCTAAATTGCAAACTGTAATCCATTTAATGAAGCATTTGCATTCTATAATTTGCAGAGTTGACTTGTTTACACATCTGGTTGGATATCCCGCGAAGCTCTCGATTATAGTCCAGCTAAAATTTGCGGCCGCAAAAGCCATGAAAACGCACATCACACAGCAGGTCATGTTCGCGGCTCGTATATGCTTTTTTGCGTATGTCTGGCTGCTTTATGCATGGTTAGTAAAAGATGGGTGTGTGTGTATATATGTGTATATATGTGTGTATATCTATATATGTATGTATATATATATATATATATATATATATATATATATATATATATATATATATATATATATATACTGTATATATATATATATATATACTGTATATATATATATATATATATATATATATATATATATATGTATATATATATATATATATATATATATATATATATATATATATATTGTTGCGAATATGGAATTTGGCCTCCATATCCGCTTGTAAATATTCCCCTATTTCCCCAATACTCCCCAACTATCCCCAATCCCCCATTCCCTAGTCCCATTGTCTGTAAACAACACTCTGTAGAACCGACCTTCCCCTTTTTCCCCCATTAAATGTCGTGCCCAGGTCCACCGCATCTCACGTAGACAACTTTCGGACATCTTGCTAGTTATTCTTAGTCTATGTCAGTTAAGGGCTCGTTTCCATTAATTCTGACTCTTCGTTGCACCAGAATGTGATTATATGGCACCAGTAGTGAGTTTAGGACCTTCCCTTACCTCCTCCCATCTTCCCCATGAAACAACAACAACAACTACAACTACAACTACAACTACAACAACAGAGGAGAATGGGCGCGGCGCGGGGGAGTGTGCGTCCTCACACCGGCTCGGTTAGCCGCCATGACCATGCGCTCCGACGGGGTTACCACGAAGGGGCTCCCTGTCAGCCCCTCGTCAAGGGCGGAGCCGGTAACCCCCCCGCACGCACCCAATGAGAAGCGACGTGCCGATTCCATCTGGGGCGGAGCTAACGAGCCGAGGGCGTGTCACTCCCCGCCGGATATACGCGGCGACTTACCGGATGTGAGGTCAGATGCGCCTGAACTACGGAGAGCAGAGGAAGCCACCGCCACCCCCAGCGCGACGATACCTCCCCGCATCTTTGGACCGGACCGAACCGGGTCGATTCTGCCCTGAGCCCAGGTGCACCTGGAGCCATCGATCCTGCCTTTCCTTGCCATCAATCCCCGTGTGAGTCAGCCTTTTGTCCCGTTTATCTGTCGTCTGTTGGGGTTAATATAAGAGTGTGTCTAAGTGCCTGTCTTTCTATGATGTCCCTCTTGTAGTTGTAATCTAACCTTCCGCCATAATATAACCTCCTCCGGAGGTCTTGAGAACTGAACCCTTGGTGTCGTGTCATTTGAATCCAGCCGTTGTGTCCTTTTCCTTCATTGACCTAGCGTAGCGCGACTCGGCAACGTTCGAGTATAATCGGGTAACTTGTGCAGGCGTGGTCATACCAAACCGCTCGGTAAACTAACATCCACCACCGCGTCTGTAACAATTGGTGTCGAGGAGTGGAATTCGGACCCGGGACTAAATTTATTAGGCCCAAATTTTGGAACACCAATTGTACCACTAGGGTAACAATTGGTGTTGGGGAGGTAGAATTCGATTCGGAGCGCGTTTCCCGCGCTCGAAATTATAACGGCGAAATTTGAATTTGTTTTACGAAAATAAAAACCCGAATTTTGAAAGTCGCGCTATGGCGGATCAAGACAGCTGGGGTCCGGTAGTGGAGAGTGAGGCAGGGTCGGTCCAGGACCAAATTGAGGGACGCGAGGAGAGCGAAGCAGCGAGGGTAGTAGACGCGCAAAATGGCGCCTCGCTGGTCACCGCGCCCGCGACCGTGGCAGCGCCCCTGGTGGATTCGAACCTTTTCCTCCTGCAAATGAGGGCCCTTATGGAACAAATGGTGGGAATGAGGGCTGATAGTGAGCGGTTGGGAAACCAAATGGGGGTAATGAGGGACGAAGCGAGGGCTCGGAGTGAGCAATTGGGGGTAATGGGAAACCAAATGGGGGTAATGGGAAACCAAATGGGGGTAATGAGGGACGAAGCGAGGGGTACCAGTGAGGGATTAGACGAGAAATTTGGGAAATTGGACAATAGATTAGGGGAAATACAGGAGGGGTTAACGGGGGTAGAAAACAGAATGGCCGCTCAAGAGAATCAAATGGAAGGGATGCAAAAAGGGTTAGAGGGGTTAGAAAACACCATGGAAGGCAAATTGAGGGACATGAGGGACCAAGCGGAAAGGGAAGTTAACCAAATGGGGCAGCAGATAGAGGGGGTCAGAATGGGGGTAGAAACTAAACTGGATGCTCACAGGGAGGAAATGGAGCAGATGAGGGTGGCATCTGGGCAGGAGATGCAAGTGATGGGAGAGGAGATCAGAAGAGGAGTGAGTGAGGAGGTCGGAGGAGTGCGCGAGGAGGTGAGGCACTGTAAGGAGCGCATGGAGAAGGAGGTGAGAAAGGGGACTGTAAAATTGCAAGGGGGTATAGAGGAGTTGACGCTGGGAGTAGAACAACTGACAGTGGGACAAAAGGAGTTGGGGGACCAGGTAAAGAAGAACACAGCGGTAATAGAGGGTTTAAAATCGACACAGAAGGAGATGAAAAAGGACGTAGGGGTAATTAAAAAAGAGTGTCAGACGGTACATGAGGACCTGACGAGGAAAATGGACAAGGTGGTAGAGGTGATGGAGGTTAAAGAGCGGGAGGTGCGGGAGCACATAGAAAAAAATAAAGTGGAGTTAGAGGAAGAACTTAAAGGGGCGCACGAAGAGATGAAGGAGATGAAGCAAAAATTAGAAGAGGTGGAAGAAGGGGTGAGCGAAATTAAGAAGCGACGGAGAGAGGATAAGAAAGAGATAAAGGAGGAAGTAAAAGAATTGGTCCAAAGTCTGTGTTCGGATCGTGATGATGTGCTCATTAACCGGATGAGGGATTCGCAGGTGATGGAGGAGAAGCGAAGAGAAAGAGGACCCGGTGTAAGTGGTGACCAATATGGTCGTGCGTATGATGCGCCAGGGGATTTAAGAAGCTTGGGGGTCGAGATGGACCCGGGTGTTCGTGAGAGGCCGTTGGTGAAGTGTGCGACAGGTCTGGTGTGCGAAAAAGGAGGTGTGCGAGAAAATCCGACTCTGGGGTGTGTGAGGAAAAAGTGCGTGCCAAGGAGTGAGGGTGCTGGCGAGAGTGAGTCGGTCGTAGCGTGTGTGCGAGGGAGCACATGGAAGCGCGGTGTGGTGAGTGTTACAGAGGGTGTGACGGGAGAGTGTGCGCGAGAAAGGTGTGTGACGGACAGGTGCATGAGGAAAGAGTGTGCTGTCAAGAGTAAGGGTGAGTGCGCTGTCAAGAATGGAGGTGAGAGTAGTGAGAGTGACAAGGAGAGTGAGTTGGTGGTGACAGGTGAGCGAGGATGTACACCTGGGATGGAAGGATGCACACCTGGAATGGTAGAGCGTGAGTGGGAATGCACGCTGGAGTTGGTGGTGAGGCACGTGGTTGGGTGTGCGAATGAGAGCACACCTGTGATTGTCACAGAGGAGGTGACTGAGGAGGGGGCGCGAAGAGGTGTGTTGGTGAGGTGTGCGACCAACGAATGTGTGCCAAAGTGTTCGGTGGTCAGGTGTGTGACCAAGGCTGTGAGTGCAATGAGGGTACCTGGGTGTGTAAGGAAAGGTACGAGGAGCATGGGCACGGCTGGATGTGTGAGCAAGGAACGGGCTGCGGGGTGTAAGCGTCCAGGTGAAGCATCGACGTTAGACGGGGTAGAGTTTAGAACGACTTATAGCCGAATCGGGCCCTCGGTGCGTGCTGGGCCTCGCTTTGAACGGCTGCGTCCGTGCTCCACGAGGCGGAGCGGGCAGCCCGATAGAAAGGGTCGTTATGGCGACCACCTTTTGTTGAGGCAGTCCGGCAGGTCGAGATCGGGACATTGGATGGCTCCACGCCGAGATGGTGCGTGGGATCTCGGCCCGGGTAAGCCCCCGTCCCTGCACCGAGTGCCGGACGCATCCAGCCGCTGGCACAGAACAACCCGCATTCATGGCTTGGCTTTACGAAGCCGGGCTTTGGACAGGAATTGGCGCACCGAGAGGTATTAGTGAGTAGACTGGGTGATGAGGTTAGTGTTTTGGACCCAAAATTAGAGAAAAACAAAATTTGATGATTGGCAAAGGATTGGCAGTAGTGATTGGCAGATGATGGGTAGTGATTGGCAAATTTTTAATTTGTTGAAATTTGATGTGCAAAATTGGTAGAGAGAGACCCCCGATGTGGTGGGATGGCAAATCCACCATCCCTCACAGAAGTGGGGGCAAAGGAGCAATAGCTTATGGGGTGTATGGCAGTGAAAACTAGCCCGGGTGGGTTAGGTTATATTGATAGGGCCCTAGAAGATGACATTAGGTGACGTTAAGTTTAGTTAGTGACTGATACCTGTAGTGGGGACGCAGGTAGATTAGTATGGATGATAATGACGAGGGAGCGCAATAGTTTAAAGGGACGACTGGGAAGCGCAAGTTTCAGAAGGGAGTAGTTAGCTGAGATGATGCCGTGTGTGTGAGGATCGAACAGGTGAGAATTGGACAGGTGTGATTGCCCAGGTGTGCAACTGGACAGGTGTGTGGAGCAGTGTATGAGTAGTGATTGTTGTGGATCAGCGCGAATGCGCTTGGGGAGAGAAGGGTGCAGGTGGCACCAGGTGTGAGAGCACAGGTGTGCAGGTACAGGTGTGTGGAGAGAGTTGGAGTAAGTGGTACGGAGTGGTGTGCATGGTGCGAAGGTGTGGATGGGGGAAGAGTGGACCCCTTTCACGAGTACCCGGGGCGGGTAGTGTAAGTGTTAGGTAGAGGGTATAGGTAAATTGTGGTTGGAAATTGGCATTTGTGGTGCGGTTGCAGAATGGTGTTGTGAATGGGTGCATTAGTGTTGTGGAAATGGCTGGGCGTGTAGCCTGTTAGTGTGTGTAGTTGGTTGGGCACTCCACCACTGTGAGGATGTCGGCCAGGTGAGGCCGCAGGTGGGCTCTGGGAGCCGGTAGTTGTGAGTGGGTGCCTGAGGATCCCGGGTGTGGATCGGGCAGCCCAGTGCCAGAGAGGGCACCGAGTGGGGAGAGCGCCAGAGGGCCTTCCCCAGGTAGTTAGGTTAGGGTAAGGAGCAGGTAAGCTCGGAGGCAACTGCAGTGGTGGAGGTGTGCAGGTGGGTAGACCCGCTGGGAGAGGTACACGCCACAGCCCAGAAATTGTGCGAGGGCACCGGGAGATGAATCGGGGGAGTGAGACCCCAAATTGAAAAGCACCACAGTTTGGCCAATGGGAATTGGTTTTTAGAACCCAAAGTGTAAGAGGGCCAATGGTTTGGCCGGAGAAAGACCCCGGGTAGTGTAAAGTTGTTAAAGTCATTTAGGAAATAGTTAGGATTGATGAACCTGTCGCACCATACGCAGCCACTTACCTGTGGTGATGATGATGACTCCACACCTGTGTTTTCTTTGTTCTGTGTGCAGAAATGAGAATTGCTGTGTGGATTGGTGAGACGCATCACGACGTGGATGAGACATTGGGGTGATTCCATCTCTCCCTCCTTAGGAGGGACTGATGATGAATTGGTGATGGCAAATTATGATGTTGAGTTGGAGATGGCAAATTTTGAGGAAAGTTGGAAATAGCAAATTTGATTGGTTAGGAGGGAGAGAAGACGAATTTGGTTTATGGGAGGAACGCGGAAGACAGTAGGGATGTTTGTTGATTTGTAAAGTAGATGTTTATGGGTAGTGTTGTGTTTTGTGGATACAGTAAGGGGTAAGGGAGGGGCCATGTAGGTTACCTGGTGGGGGGGGGAGCGTACGGTAGGAACGTACCTGTCTCACCTGGTTCCCATGTGCCCCCAGTGTGCATCATCTTGTATTGCGTGCACTTTTGCGCCCTTACCACCTTACTCACTGGTCTGCTTCTTTTGTCTCCCACCTCCGAGGATCTGGCTTTGGGGCAGAGAGAGAGAGGAGAGAGAGGTGCTGGCTTCGCAGTTGTGGGCCTGCACTTTCGCTGCTTGCTGCCTGGATCGATACACCATATGGACCGCAATGTTTGTGGCCACCCACCATGGACCGCAGTTCTTATGCGGCCAAGCACCACCCGTGGATGGACCTATGGGTCTACGTGGCACCTATGCCATACAGGTGAACCACTTATAGTTGGCCCCCTGACGGCCACAATAAAGAAATGGACGCGGTTGGCGCCTTTCTTTATTTTTAAAGAAGTAAGAAGGCCAAGTGCACCACACGAAGGCAAGACCAGCGGCAGAACATCGGCCGGCTGTGACACCACCGGTGATTCATAAACACTTTATTGGTGCACCGGATGGTGCTGACTGTGTGATGGGGTGGTGCTTTTCATGCTGGGAAAGGGTGCTCTGCACGTTATTAAAGGCCGTAGGCCACAGAGCACTCGTGGGTTGGTGTATCGATGCTGGCATGCGTGCTCTCTCTATGCATAACATCTGCATGTGTCCCTCCAAAAACAGGTCCTGGATCGTAGTGTAAATAGCAGCGTAGTCGTGTAAATAATGCTCCCTACCGGCTGTATGTTTAGTTTGCGAATTCTTTCCGCAATTCGGTTATCCTGTGGGTGTGTTTCTGAGAGGAGAAGGGTGCAACGTCGCAGGGGGACATATTTACTCATTTGTGAATATCTGTAAAACTGTCGCACTCAGGGTAGAGTTAATAGTAGAGGGAACTACATCTGAGTGCCACACTAAAATAGGTAAAAATTTATCGGGTCGGGACGCCCCGAGGGTAGAGAAGGGTGCAATGTTGCGAATATGGAATTTGGCCTCCATATCCGCTTGTAAATATTCCCCTATTTCCCCAATACTCCCCAACTATCCCCAATCCCCCATTCCCTAGTCCCATTGTCTGTAAACAACACTCTGTAGAACCGACCTTCCCCTTTTTCCCCCATTAAATGTCGTGCCCAGGTCCACCGCATCTCACGTAGACAACTTTCGGACATCTTGCTAGTTATTCTTAGTCTATGTCAGTTAAGGACTCGTTTCCATTAATTCTGACTCTTCGTTGCACCAGAATGTGATTATATGGCACCAGTAGTGAGTTTAGGACCTTCCCTTACCTCCTCCCATCTTCCCCATGAAACAACAACAACAACTACAACTACAACTACAACTACAACAACAGAGGAGAATGGGCGCGGCGCGGGGGAGTGTGCGTCCTCACACCGGCTCGGTTAGCCGCCATGACCATGCGCTCCGACGGGGTTACCACGAAGGGGCTCCCTGTCAGCCCCTCGTCAAGGGCGGAGCCGGTAACCCCCCCCGCACGCACCCAATGAGAAGCGACGTGCCGATTCCATCTGGGGCGGAGCTAACGAGCCGAGGGCGTGTCACTCCCCGCCGGATATACGCGGCGACTTACCGGATGTGAGGTCAGATGCGCCTGAACTACGGAGAGCAGAGGAAGCCACCGCCACCCCCAGCGCGATGATACCTCCCCGCATCTTTGGACCGGACCGAACCGGGTCGATTCTGCCCTGAGCCCAGGTGCACCTGGAGCCATCGATCCTGCCTTTCCTTGCCATCAATCCCCGTGTGAGTCAGCCTTTTGTCCCGTTTATCTGTCGTCTGTTGGGGTTAATATAAGAGTGTGTCTAAGTGCCTGTCTTTCTATGATGTCCCTCTTGTAGTTGTAATCTAACCTTCCGCCATAATATAACCTCCTCCGGAGGTCTTGAAAACTGAACCCTTGGTGTCGTGTCATTTGAATCCAGCCGTTGTGTCCTTTTCCTTCATTGACCTAGCGTAGCGCGACTCGGCAACGTTCGAGTATAATCGGGTAACTTGTGCAGGCGTGGTCATACCAAACCGCTCGGTAAACTAACATCCACCACCGCGTCTGTAACAATATATATATATATATATATATATATATATATATATATATATATATATATATATGTATATATATATATATATATATCAGTCACTATGCGACCTTCATATCATCAGTGGAGAACCGCTGATATTACAGATACCATTATATATATATATATATATATATATATATATATATATATATATATATATATATATATATATATACGTATATATATATATGTGTGTATATATACAAACTTGGCATTTAATATGTATTTTTTTTTTTCTTGACTTGGGTTTACTTTCTTAACTCAGTATATCAATTTGGTGAGTTTCTTTTACACTTTGGTGATTTATTTGTTAAAAGAACCATGTCACTGATTGTCTGTCACAGCAAGAAGTCAACAACAGGATTATATCACAGGTGGTGTGGCAAAATGTACGGACAGGTGCATTTGACGATTGGCTTCACAGTTGGGTATACAAGGGTTGTTGCGTTCTGTATTAGTGGAAAACAACTGCTGCACGTCTCCAAAAGTTATTGCCGCTTCCTCTTGAGATGGTCCGTCAACTCGACAATGCTGTTTGTCATGGAGTGGTGGCTTTACGAAATTACGGCATGAAAGACCGTGCTATTGCTCGGCAATATGGCATCACTCAAGGTCAGGTGTCAAAGATCCTGAAACGAAATGCTCAGAGGGGTGTCCCTACTCCAATACCGAGGCCAGGACATCCCCGCAGAACCACAAGGAGGGATGATCGCCAGCTGCACCGGTTAGTCCGCAATGGCAGTACCAAGTCAGCTAATCGGCTTAGGGCTGAGTGGCAGCAACTGACAAATGTGCCTGTATCCAGAAGGCTAGTCAACCAACGACTGGTTCAAGCAGGCTATCGTGCCAGGCATCCCCTGAGAAAGCCACGCCTGACCAGACAACACCGCCAGCGCCGATTGCAGTGGTCCAGAGAGCACCGTCAGTGGCAGCCAGGACACTGGAATCATGTGATCTTCAGTGACGAGTCTAGATTTCTGGTCTATCGTCAAGATGGCTGTGTCCGAGTATGCAGACAAGTGCATGAAGCCTACAACAAAGATTGTATAGTGCCAAGAGCCCAAGCTGGAGGTGTTGGGGTGACCGTTTGGCTGCTTTTCATGCAGGGGGCCAAACTGACCTGGTTGTTCTGAATAGAAACCTGAACCAGTTCAAGTACAGGGCCATTCTGGAAGAAACATTGCTTCCCTTTGCTCGTGCAGCATTTCGAGGAAACTTTGTCTTCCAAGATGACAATGCACGGCCTCATCGTGCTCGCATGATCCAACACTTTCTTGCTGACCGTGGTGTAGAGCATATGGAGTGGCCTGCCATGTCCCCGGATATGAATCCGATAGAGAACTTGTGGGCAGAATTAACGCGTCAAATCGACCACTTGGACCAGCAGCCGACCTCTGTGCGTGAATTGCAGCAGGCTATTGTCACTGCATGGCAAGCAATTCCTGTCCAAACCTTGGCAAATCTCGTGAACAGCATGCCTCAACATGTACGTGCTCTCCTGAATGCTCGTGGGGGTTACACGAAGTACTGAACTGTAATTTTACTGTCCGTAATCCCAGTCGTAATTTAACTTTTGTTTCTGTTAAAAAAAATTTTGGCTAATGTGTAAAATAAAGAGATAATTCTGGAAAACGTACAGTGGTTTAACACAGTACTGTCCATGAATTGAGTTCGATATCAGTTTACATCACTTTCAAGGATCAATTTATTTGTTTCGAAATGTCAAATGTGGTTTTTGTTTCTTTTAAAGGTCACATTAACAAAATCTAGAATAATTTCAACATAATTCCAATTAACTTTTGGTTCTAAGACATCTTGAAAAGTAAGTTCACCCCCACAAAAAAAATATTCCATATTAAATGCCAAGTCTGTTGGCATTATATATATATATACATACATACATATACACACACATGTGCTACTGCAGACGAAAAAGTGATGAATAAATGAGGAAGTAAGTCGGTTTTAGACATGCATAATGTTGACCATTGAAATCCCCCTTTCCAGCAACTGTCACTTTGGCAAATGCTTTGACTGTGTTTTTGTCGACATTCTCCCCCAAGAAAATGCTTCTAATAATTTGTGAAAAACATACAAAGTTGATGGAGATTTCTGCAGAAGATTAAATGAAAATCGCTCATATTATAACTAATATTTTGCAGTGTCGGACAAACTGACTGACAGCGTGTTTCTCCTGGCTAATGAACCTTCTGTGGCACTGTTTCGTCTCCAGGAGCATGTTCGCAAGTCTCTTCCAGAAATGGTTCAACACAAGGTGAGTATGTTGCCATTGGCCTCTTGGTGGCCAAACCACATCTGAAGCATGTTCAAATAAGCAGTGTGATTGACACTTGTATCAAAACATTCAACACAAGGTGAGTATGTTGCCATTGGCCTCTTGGTGGCCAAACCACATCTGAAGCATGTTCAAATAAGCAGTGTGATTGACACTTGTATCAAAAAATTCAACACAAGGTTTGTATGTTAATAATGTGGTCTGATTTCCACATGTGGAAATGTGGTGAGTATGTTAACTGCAGGCTAGCCATTTTTGAGTCTGCTGTGATGTTTATAAACCAGCAAGATCCATAATGAGGAAAAGTGGTCAATGATACATCCAACCCATACAGGGGATTTGAATTGAGTCAGTGTAAAAACCGGCACATAAAATGATCTGTGACTTGAGACAGATCTTAACCAGTTACAAGCAAGATCTGTATCATATAGGACACCCAAATTAACATTCTCTCTGAAATGAAAGGATGGCATACTGTGATGCAATGTCTTGCCAATGGTGCAACAAGATGACATTTTGTATCATCAGATCCTGATCCATGGGGCATCAAAACCGGCCTAATGAAAAGGTCCGCGGCCAGTGCACTACATCTGAGTTGTGCTGTACATATATCTTCGCACCGTATATATGCGTGTGTGTGTGTGTGTGTGTGTGTGTGTGTGTGTGTGTATATATATATATACAGTCACGTGAAAAAGTAAGTACACCCCATGTAAAGTTTTGACTTTTTCAACATATTCCAACATACAGCTATTTGATCTTCATTTCAACAATATTGATAGATAAAGGTGATATAATATAACACATATCATGAAACATTTACATTTTGTAGTCCATTGTATAATTTAAATAAACATAAATGCAAATTTCGCATGTGGAGAAAGTAAGTACACCCTTGGCTCTAATAGGTGGTGTTACGTGGTCCCCTCGGTGACTACCTGGTCTCGGTGACCCCCGGACCGTGAGAGGAACTTCGCCAGAAAGTAGTATTATATATGCGCTTTCGCAACGCAATCCCTATGAATTCCACCCAAGAGAAAACTGATGTGCAATGATATATTTCAAGGGTAAGGATATCATACAATTTCAATGATACAATCAAGGATATATTCCCCGAGCAATCAACAACACACAACCATCAACAATTCCCAATCCACAATCAATTCCCTATATGATTAAGATGGCCATCTTATATATGTGTGTCCCCGTTTGGTACTCATGACCCCCTCTTGGTCTCTATCCCGCACAATGTCTCTGGGCCCCTCCTGACCAAGATGATGGTCGGCGTCGCCGCACTCGGGCGGTTGAACGAACCCCGGGTGGACGTGTTTCCACCGGGCAGGTATCGTACCAGACACCACGGCTGTAGCCCCTCGTGGCCACACGAAGCGGGTACGGTAAAGCACGCCAAAAGCCCCACGCCGCTTGCAACGCGTGTTAGGCCCCAACGTGCGACCCGTACGCGTCTTTTTAGACGGTGTCGCGAACGGTGCCAGACGCTGGGTCGGTGCACGGCCACACGACAGTTGGACGTCCACCGGGCAGGTATCCGTCCCGGTAACTCCTCTCGCCAGACCGGCTCGGGAACGCCGCTTTTCCACACGGCTCAATATCAATCCCACCTTTCGTCGGAGCGGGGCGAGGAAGAAGAATACTCGTCGCTTTTCTTCCTCGTGTCTTTTCCTCTTCCGTTTCCGGTCACTTCCGTTTCCGGACACTTTTTCAGAAGGGCTCCTGACCTCCAACCACAACAACCCTTAATCTACTACACATGGATAAGCAAAGACCTGAATGGTAATTCACATACATTCACATAAATATGTAACACTCCCCCCCTTCAAGAAAGAAAGTTTGAACCCCAGCGAAAACTTTCTTTGCCGGCCAATTTGGAGAAACCAACCAGATACCTCCACCCCCCCCCCCCCCCCCCCCCCCCCCCAGATTAACTCAATCTGGACAAAGCGTCCGCCACGACATTGTCCCGGCCCCGTACATGTTCAATTTCCAAGTTGAACCCCTGCAAAGCCAAACTCCCATCAACCTCTGATTTTTATTTTTCATTCTTTGAATGAAGGTTAAGGGGTTGTGATCCGTAAAGACCTTTATGGGAAAGGACGTGATTCCTAAATACACCTCATAATGTTGAAGCCCTAGCAGGAGAGCCAGGGTCTCTTTCTCCACGGTGGCATAATTTGCCTGATGTTTATTGAACTTTTTGGAGTAGTAGCACACGGGGTGGTCCACCCCATCCTCATCTTCCTGTAACAAGACCGCTCCAGCCCCCACATCGCTTGCATCTACGGCCAACTTGAAAGGTGCTTGAAAGTCCGGAGCGGTTAGGACCGGAGAGCTCATTAGTATCGCTTTGACATGGGCAAAGGCCGCCTGACATTTGCCATCCCAAACGAATGGGGTCTCCTTTCTCAACAAACTCGTTAAAGGGGCTACCACATCCGAAAAATTCTTACAGAACCGCCGGTACCACCCCGCCATACCTAAGAATCTCATCAGCTCTTTCTTCCCCTTTGGGACTTGGAAGCGATCGATAGCTTCTACCTTGGCGGTCACTGGTTGTACTTGACCCTGCCCTACTACATGGCCGAGGAACACTACCTGTGCTCTTACAAACTCACTCTTGGCTAAGTTGATGGTCAGACCTGCCTCGGACATCGTCTGAAAAAATGCATGGATTTGCTTAATGTGGTCTTCCATGGTCATGGTGTGGATGATTACATCATCCAGATATGCCTCCACCCCCTCCAGGTCTGCAATGAGCCTATTAATCAGTCGTTGAAATGTAGCCGGCCCGTTCTTCAACCCAAAAGGGAGGACCTTGTACTGATATAACCCATTCGGAGTGACCAAAGCTGAGATTTATTTGGCTCTATCGGTAAGAGGGATCTGCCAATACCCTTTCAGCAAGTCAAATTTGGTAACAAATTTAGCTGGGCCTATTCGATCAATACAGTCGTCAATCCTCGGGAGCGGATAGGAGTCGGTCTTGGTCACTGCATTCACCCGTTTTAAATCTGTACAACACCGGAAGCTGCCATCGGGTTTCGGAACCAACACACATGGGGAGCTCCATTCACTGTTGCTTGGTTCGATGATGTCATTGTCCAACATATATTGCATCTCCTTCCGAAGATACTCCATCTTCACCGGGTTCATCCGATAGGGGTGTTGTTTCACTGGAGTGGCCTCCCCCACCTCGATATCATGATATACTAAGTCCGTACGACCAGGTACATCTGTGAACAAATGTTTAAATTCGAACATTAGGCTGGACAGTTGTCCTTGCTGTTCCCTTGTTAAATGACCTAACTTCTCATCCAAATGACTCAACACTTCGGTGTTCGTCAATTTGGGGCAGGCCTGGTCATCCAAGTTATCAAACTTCACACCGGCGTTTCCGTCCATTTTCACCGGTACGACAGGTGAGACAGGAACTACGTCTTCCACCGGTTCCCTCTCATGATATTTCTTCAGTCGGTTGACATGACACAACTGTCGCTTTTTCCGTCGGTCGGAAGTGGTCACCACGTAGTCTGTCTCATTCACCCTCTCCTCCACTGCATAAGGACCGAAATATCTAGCCTGGAGGGGCTGACCTGGAACGGGCAGCAATACTAACACCCGGTCCTGAGGACTGAAATTCCTTATCTGCGAGGTCTTGTCATGTCTCTCCTTCATTTTCCCCTGGGCCCTTCTCAAGTTCCGTCGTGCCACCTCACACGCCTTTGCCAACCGGTGTTTCACTGTGGACACATACTCCACCATCGGTGTCCGGGACTCCTGTAGTAACCACTGTTCTTTCACCAATTTCAACGGTCCCCGCACTGCGTGTCCAAACACCAGTTCAAACGGACTGAATCCCAAGGAATCCTGCACGGACTCCCTCGCCGCAAACAACAATAGGGGTATCCCTTCATCCCAATCCTTGGCACATTCAAAACAATACGTTCGGATCATATTCTTTAAAGTCTGGTGAAACCTTTCCAGGGCCCCTTGGCTCTCGGGATGGTAGGCGCTGGATCTTACTTGTTCCACCCCCAACAGGTGTACCACTTGCTGGAACAGTGTGGACATGAAATTGGAACCCTGATCCGATTGGATGATCTTAGGTAGACCAACCCAAGTGAAAAATTTAATCAAGGCCTTTGCAATAACTGCCGCCGTTATTTTCCTCAGAGGCACTGCCTCGGGGAACCTGGTGGATGCGCACATGATGGTCAGTAAGTATTGATGTCCAGCTTTGGTTTTGGGTAAAGGGCCCACACAGTCCACAATGACTCGGCTGAATGGCTCTTCAAAAGCTGGAATTGGCTTTAACGGGGCGGGTGGGATTTTTTGATTCGGCTTTCCCACCAGCTGACAAGAATGGCAGGACTTGCAGAACTCCGCCACATCCCGTCGCAATCCCGGCCAGAAAAAATGTACCAATATCCTGTCACAGGTCTTGTTCACTCCCAGGTGCCCGGCCCAAGGGGTCTCATGTGTCAAACTCAAGATCTCCTTCCGGTACAGCGGTGGCACCACAATCTGATAGTGAACTTTCCACTCATCGTCTGCGGGCACCTCCGGGGGCCTCCATTTCCTCATTAGGGTTTCCCCCTTCATGAAATACCCCACAGGTATCTTCGTAGCCTCTTCTTCCGTAACGGCTTTCTCAATTAACCTCTGGATCTCCGAGTCTTCGTGTTGTTCTTCCACTAGTCTCCTTCGGACCAGCGCGGTTTGCTCCACTTCGTTCCCCGCGGTCTCCGACGGACACTCCACGTCCCCTTGCGTTCCAGACGCTACCATTTCTCGAAATTCCTGGGAATCCCTCCCCTGGTTATTTCCCTTTTCCGAGTTGTCTTCCCGTACCTCTAAGGGTTCCAACTCCCCCTCTCTTTCTTCCTCCTTCTCTTCCGCGTGCTTTCTACCCATAGCCCGAGTCACTGCACAGGATGGAAAGATCCCCGGAATCTCCATCTCTAACCGAGTGGTGTTATTCTTCTTACTGGGCTTGTCCACCATTATTGGATTACCCGAAACTCGCCCCCCGGCCAAATCATTCCCGATAATAAAAGAGATTCCCTCCACAGGAAGGGTGGCTTGTAAGCCTACGGTGACCGGCCCTGATACCAACTCAGAACTCAACTGGATGACATGAAGCGGAGCTTTAACATAGCCCCCGACCCCCTGTAAAAGCACACTAACCCCAGTTGCCGTCTTCTCCGACAATGGCAAAATGCCCTCCAGCATCAACGATTGGTGGGCTCCTGTGTCCCTCAATACCCTAACTGGCTTCTGGTTACTCGGGTCGCCATCCAGCGACACGAACCCCTCTGAAATGAAATGTTTGTAGCCCTCCTGAACAAGGTTCTCCCGGGACGCCGTACCTTTGACAGGGGAATCTTCCCCCAGCTCTGCTCTCCAAGAATGATTTCTCACACTTGCCAGTGCATTCGGAGTCGCACTAGACTGATTCCGTTCCGGGTTCTCCCTTTTCCGGAGGTAACATTGGGACATCAAGTGTCCAGTTTTATGGCAAAAAGCACAAGTAGGCCCGGGGGAGAACCTCGGGGTCGGCCTTGAGCCCCCCGAAAAATAAGTTTGTCTTGGGCCCGTAGCCCTCTGATTTCTAACAGTTGGGGTATCATAGTTGTCCCCATAATCATCTCGAGGCCGCCGCCATGTAAGGTCGTTCTCCGCACCGGGTGTTCCATAACTCCCCTGCTGAAGTCTAGGCGAGGAGTTAGGTTTGTGGACCCCTATTCGGTGGGTTAAGGCATAATCATCTGCCATGGTGGCTGCGTCCCACAACTTTGGTACTTTCTTTTCCTGCAGGTACACTTTGATGTCCTCGTGGACACACTGCTGGAATTCCTCCACCAGGATCAAGTCACGCAATGTTTCGAAGTCTTTCCCGACTCCTTTTGACTCACACCACCGATCAAACATATTTTCTTTCACTCTGGCAAACTCCACATGGGTCTCACTCTCCCTCTTCCTGGCATTCCTGAATTTTTGCCTGTAAGCTTCCGGAACCAACTCATAGGCTTTGAGGATGTGCTTCTTCAGTACCTCATAATCTGCACATTGGTCCATTGGTAGCGCCGAATAAATCTCTTGAGCTTTCCCCACCAGCACACTTTGCACTAGTATGGTCCAGGCCTCCTCCGGCCAGTTTAATTGTCGAGCCACTTTCTCAAAGTGTGGAAAAAATTTTGCGACTTCCTTTTCACTGAACGGTGGAACCAGCCTCACATGTCTGCCCACATCCCAGGTTTTCTGGTTAGGTGTCGACCCCGTCAGCAAGGGTGGTGCCTCTCCCCGTTCTCTCATTAACTCCAGCTCCTTGAATTTAATTTCTTGCTGAAGCTCCATGTCACGTTCCTTTAATTCCCTTTCTGCTTTTCTCTCCTCTGCTTCGAGTTCCCTTGCAGCTCTCCTCTCCTCTGCTTGTTTCTCTTCTCTCCTCTCTTCTGCTTTCCTTTCTTCTTCTTTTAACCTTTCCTGGAGTTCTCGTTCCACTCTCCTTTCCTCTGCTTGTTTCTCTTCTCTCCTCTCTTCTGCTTTCCTTTCCTCTTCTGATCTTTCCTTTTCTGCTTTCCTTTCTTCTTCTTTGATCCGTTCCTGGCTCCGTAATTGCAACTCCAGTTTCCGGAGCTCAACGTCTTCCGGTTCTTCGGGTAGCCACTCCCAGGCTAACTCGTCCCATGTTCCTAATCCCACCATAGATTGTATCACCGTGGCCTGCAACTCTGCCTTCCTCAAATTAGTTCGGACCTCCAAGTTAAAATGTTTGGCCAATTTAAAGAGGTCCGACTTTAGTAACGCTCGGAACTGTGCCTCACTCGGTGTTACCGCAAAGTTCTGTGCCACAAACGCCATGGTGACTATCGTTAACACCTGTTAACCTTCACCCAAGACTTTACCCCAATTTCCCCAAAAACTTTCCAATTACTACTTAATGAATAAATTTTAACTAATAAAAATATTATTTTATTATTTTATACAATTTTAGATCCCGGACGGGCCCCCAATTCTGTTACGTGGTCCCCTCGGTGACTACCTGGTCTCGGTGACCCCCGGACCGTGAGAGGAACTTCGCCAGAAAGTAGTATTATATATGCGCTTTCACAACGCAATCCCTATGAATTCCACCCAAGAGAAAACTGATGTGCAATGATATATTTCAAGGGTAAGGATATCATACAATTTCAATGATACAATCAAGGATATATTCCCCGAGCAATCAACAACACACAACCATCAACAATTCCCAATCCACAATCAATTCCCTATATGATTAAGATGGCCATCTTATATATGTGTGTCCCCGTTGGTACTCACGACCCCCTCTTGGTCTCTATCCCGCACAATGTCTCTGGGCCCCTCCTGACCAAGATGATGGTCGGCGTCGCCGCACTCGGGCGGTTGAACGAACCCCGGGTGGACGTGTTTCCACCGGGCAGGTATCGTACCAGGCACCACGGCTGTAGCCCCTCGTGGCCACGCGAAGCGGGTACGGTAAAGCACGCCAAAAGCCCCACGCCACTTGCAACGCGTGTTAGGCCCCAACGTGCGACCCGTACGCGTCTTTTTAGACGGTGTCGCGAACGGTGCCAGACGCTGGGTCGGTGCACGGCCGCACGACAGTTGGACGTCCACCGGGCAGGTATCCGTCCCGGTAACTCCTCTCGCCAGACAGGCTCGGGAACGCCGCTTTTCCACACGGCTCAATATCAATCCCACCTTTCGTCGGAGCGGGGCGAGGAAGAAGAATACTCATCGCTTTTCTTCCTCGTGTCTTTTCCTCTTCCGTTTCCGGTCACTTCCGTTTCCGGACACTTTTTCAGAAGGGCTCCTGACCCTCCAACCACAACAACCCTTAATCTACTACACATGGATAAGCAAAGACCTGAATGGTAATTCACATACATTCACATAAATATGTAACAGTGGTATTGCCCCCTTTGGCAGAAACGACCTCAAGTAGGCGTTTCTTATAACTGTCTTCCAGTCTAAGACATCGACTGGGAGAAATTTTTGCCCACTCCTCTATGCAGAATTCTTTCAGCTGTGCAATGTTTGAGGGGTTTCTTGCATGCACAGCTCGTTTCAAATCCCCCCACAACATCTCGATGTGACTTCGATCCGGGCTTGGACTTGGCCATTCCAGAACCCTCCATTTCTTTCTTTTCAGCCATTCCTTCGTGGATTTACTGGTATGTTTAGGGTCATTGTCATGTTGCAAGGTCCACCTTCGGTTGAGCTTCAACTTTCCGACAGATGGCCTCACATTATCCTCAAGCACCCTGTGGTACAATGAAGAATTCATAGTGGATTCTATGATGGTGAGCTGCCCAGGCCCTGATGCAACAAAGCTGCCCCAAACCATAATATTTCCACCACCATGCTTTACAGTTGGTATCAGGTTCTTGTGGTCAAATACTGTCTTTGGTTTTCGCCAAACATGTCTTCCGGTACTGTGGCCAAATAGCTCTACCTTTGACTCATCTGTCCAGAGCACATTGTTCCAGAAGTGCTGATCTTTGCCTCGGTGTTCATTGGCAAACTTTAGTCTTGTCCTGATGTTCTTTCTGGACAGCAAAGGTTTCCTCCTGGCACACCTCCCATGAAGATCAAATTTGTGCAGCCTCTTTCTAATGGGAGAATCGTGCACTTTGACATCAACAGTGGCAAGAGCTACCTGTAGGTCCCGTGATGACATTCTGTGGTTCTTAGAGACTTCTTTCAGCATCTTGCGGTCTGCTCTCGGGCTGAACTTGCTGGGGTGGCCTGGCCTTAACAAGTTGGCAGTTGTTTGGAATCTTCTCCACTTGTAGATGATCTTCCGGACAGTCGAATGATTGATTTGAAATTGTTTGGAGATCTTTTTAAATCCCTTCCCAGACTCGTAGGCATCTATAACCTTCTTTCTGAAGGCCTCAGAGAGCTCTTTTGATCTAGGCATGGTGACGCCGCACACTTCAACAACAAAGAGCAAACCAAACTAAATGTCTGAGGTTTAAATAAGACAGGTTCCTCCAAGATCCTCTCTAACGATGTTCTAATCATTTGCACCTGAGCTGGTGCACCTGATTCTAATTTTAGGTATTTGAAGTAGTGATAAATGTAGGGGTGTATTTACTTTTTCCACATGCGAAATTTGCATTTATGTTTATTTAAATTATACAATGGACTACAAAATGTAAATGTTTCATGATATTTGTTATATTATATCACCTTTATCTATCAATATTGTTGAAATGAAGATCAAATAGCTGTGTGTTGAAATATGTTGAAAAAGTCAAAACTTTACATGGGGTGTACTTACTTTTTCACATGACTGTATATATATATATATATATATATATATATATATATATATATAAATACATATAACTGTGAGAAATAGTAGAAACTCCACAGTACGAGCAGGGCTTCTCATTTGCATTAAATAAATAATCGGGAGATTAAATCAGACGCGGACGTAGCTTCAGGACAGTCGATTTTTCATTCTCGACAATCTTTCGACCAACAAAGGTCTTCTTCTTAGTCTACAGAAAACACCAGGCATGTATATGTACAGTGATATGTGTAGAAGATGCATATAAAAAGAAGAGCCACGCTAAAGGTGACTCACCATCCCCAAGTTCAGCGGAAGTGAAGCGCAGCTTACAGTTATTGTTCACGTTACAGTTTGTGCACATGCATATACAAATATATATATATATGCATACATACATAAACACACAAGCATATATTCATATACCATTTATATTCATATAATATATTTATGTATTTATTTATATATTTATATCAATGACATATAAAGGGTTTGACATATAACATTTGACATATAATGACATATAAACAGCAGGGCGTCTCATTTGCATTAAATACTGGACGTCTCATTGCGTCTCATTTAATCTCCCGATTATTTATTTAATGCAAATGAGATGCCCTGCTCGTACTGTGGAGTTTCTACTATTTCTCACAGTTAGATATATATATTACTGTGGAAACTCAGAATTCCAACAGAACTCCAAGCCCTGTTGGGATCCGTGTAGGGTTGGACGGCTTCAGGATTTCTACATTACCATAACAGCAGACACGTCACGAAATGGCGATCGCATTCACCACAACAACAACAACAACAACAACAACAACGATGTATACCTGACCACCACAATCAATGAACTTCAACGATTGATGCAAAAAAGACAAAGACATGAACTACACCTCACTTACCTAAACGAATATAAACAACGAGGGATCGTACCTAACGGTCTCCTCATTAAAAAACGATCTTGCTTCGCAACTCAAACCAATGATGACGTCATCACTGCGCGTTGGAAATCTACTGCTATGGAACACTGCTCAACAACTACTGGAGATTGTAATAACACAAGTAAAAATAAAATTAATCAAATTGAATGAGAACATCAGCCAAAAGAAGGAGAAGATGTGGAAGAATGTGAATCCTGGACAATACCACCACATAATGTGCTCATTCAATGATAAGCTAATGGCTGCAAAACACTACATTGTTAAAGTTAAGGAAAGGAAACGTGATGAAATGTTATGCAAGCATATAAAACCATCTCAAGAGAATACACCCATTGCAAACAATAACCAGGTAACTCCAACCACCACTCCCAACCACTTCACTCCAACCACGTCTGACCAACCACTTCCAACCACTTCTCCACCACTTCAACCACTCCAACTCCAACCACTCCAACCACTTCCAACCACTTCTCCAACCACTTCTGACCAACTTAAGCATAAACACAAAAATCGACATTATCGTAAAAAACAATACACAAACCGCAGACATCATTACATACAGAACCGTTCCTCCATGGAAATAAACACAGCTGAGGTTGAAAATAGTCAAACCAACAACAATAGAACTTCTACGAAAACCAAACTTGTGGATCTACCTAAACTCGGGATCATCAATCTTTCCAATCATTCCCTCAGTGAGGCGGAAATAAACCTGCTCTCTAAGGGTTTAAAATTTTGCCCAATCGCTCCACAAATAGACCAATTACAATTGAAAGAAGATTTAAAAGATTTCTGTAGGCGAATGACATTAAAGGCACACTTTGCTAAAGTACACCCAGCACCATCAACGCCACAACAAACACCAACAACCACGCATACAATCACATACACCGATACTAATACACCACAACTCACTTTACCTAAACCAAAAAGCACCTGGACACCACGTGTTGACAATCCATATCTACATGTCTATATGGAACAAGTGAGCAATGAAATTGAAAAGGTGGCGCAAAAATATAATTGTTCCAGACATAAGGACAATCTTACAAAGGCAGAGCGACGAGCACTTCACAATCTCCAAAACAATGAAAAGATAGTCATAAAGCCAGCAGATAAAGGTACTGGCATTGTCATTATGTCGACTACCGGTTACGTTGCAGAAGGTAATCGTCAACTACATAGTGATACTTACAAAGAGCTCCCATCCGACCCTACCCTTTTACATCTTGAAGAGGTTAAAAAGGTAGTAGATTCTATTCGGGTGGATAAAACCATCAAATCTCGCTTGGTTCCGAAAGATCCTCATTGCCCTAACCTTTATTTTCTTCCTAAAATACACAAGGTAAACAATCCAGGTAGACCAATCGTACCTGGCTGCACATGTCCAACTGTTCTAATATCAAAATTTGTTGACTGTCATTTACGTCCTCTCGTGTTGAAGCTCTCCTCATACCTTAAGGACACAACCAGTTTTCTGACCCACATCCAAGAATTGAACAGAATATACTCACCTTTCAACTCCCAAACCATTTTAGTCAAAGCAGATGTTACATCCCTCCACACTAATATTCCACATTCAGAAGGCCTGTCTGCATGCCGCAAAGCACTAGATACACGACAAGTCCCAATACCACCTACTCAAGACCTTATGCGCCTATTAGAACTGACACTCAAACTGAATAATTTCCAATTCAACGGACGACATTACATTCAAACTCAAGGTACCGCTATGGGTACCCCTGTTGCACCATCGTACGCTAACATCTTCATGGGAATGATAGAGGCCAAGATCAATGCACAACCTCATCACGGCATCCTGGAAAAATCCTGGGTACGTTATATTGATGACATCCAGTTCATCTGGTCAAAATCCCCCCCGTAGTCTCACCCAATTCCAAAATGAATTAAATTTGATTCATCCGACCATCAAGTTCACATTCGACAGCTCACAGTCCGAAGTTCACTTTCTAGACACATCACTCACGCTTCAAAATAACAGACTCGAAACAGAACTATACACCAAACCAACAGACACTCACTCATACCTTCTCCTTTCTTCATCTCATCCTAAACATACAATTGCAAGTATACCGTGAAATGGGGTGAATAGGGACAGCAAGGTGAATAGGAACACAAACTGAAAAAAAGTTCGGAAACCTTTTTCGCTGAAAATTGATAACCATACTGATTTATTGATATTTGGGTTGAAAGTGTTCTCTTCTTTTTTAAAAAGCAACTTATAGTCCCTATTAACCCCATATATGGGTTAAATAGGAATAAATAGGATTTTTATGGCTGTCCCTATTCACCCCAAACGGGTGAATAGGAACAGTCACTAATACAAAAAAAAAATAATCAAGAAACAATCCTGAGTTTCCAATTTATTGCTAAATTGATAGCTCAGATGGATGCACATAATATGCACCCATAATATAAACCACGGTGCCAATGAAAAAAAATATGGGATAAAAAGTTTCTCCAAACTTTCCCTATTTCTTGATTATTATTTTTTTGTATTAGTGACTGTCCCTATTCACCCGTAAAATGGGGTGAATAGGGACAGCCATAAAAATCCTATTTATTGCTATTTAACCCATATATGGGGTTAATAGGGACTATAAGTTGCCTTTTAAAAAAACAAGAGAACACTTTCAACCCAAATATCAACAAATCAGTATGGTTATCAATTTTCAGCGAAAAAAGTTTCCGAACTTTTTTTCAGTTTGTGTCCCTATTCACCCCATTTCACGGTACCATACAGTCAAGCAATCAGAGTAAGACGCATTTGCTCAACAAAAATGGCAGAAGAAACATCTCTCTGCCAATTAGAAACACACTTCATTGCAAGAAACTATGACCCTCACTCTGTGAAAGAAGCAATAAACCGAGCAAAACGCATACCGAGAGCAGAACTTCTGACTTACAAACCCAAACCTGCAACTAACCGTGTCCCACTGGTAACCACCTACACTCCTACCTCATCCCAATTGCCAAGTATTCTGAACAAGCGTTACGCCTAGGTCCCCCATCGGTGAAGTGATGTGAGTTGACAAAGTGGAAGACGCAAGGCGGCCATCTTGGATTTTGACTTGGCGACCCAATTTTCAATGGCGTTCTCCCTTATGCATAGATACACCCACACACCAGATTAGAAGTTAGTAGTTCGTTTATTTTTCAAGATATTTCGCTCACATGGTTCACACATACATGGCGGCGGCCAACTTGGATTTTGACGTGGCGGCCCAATTTTCAATAGCGTTCTTCCTTATGGGTAGATACACCCACACACCAGATTAGAAGTTAGTAGTTCGTTTATTTTTAAAGATATTTCGCTCAAAGTTTCAGACATATATATATGGGGGCGGCCATCTTGGATTTTGACTTGGCGACCCAATTTTCAATAGCATTCTTCCTTATGCCTAGATACACCCACACACCAGATTAGACATTGGTACTTCGCTTATTTTTCAAGATATTCCGCTCACAAGGTTCAGACATACATGGCGGCGGCCATCTTGGATTTTGACGTGGCGACCCAATTTTCAATAGCGTTCTTCCTTATGCGTAGATACACCGACACACCAGATTAGAAGTTGGTACTTCGCTTATTTTTCAAGATATTCCGCTCACAAGGTTCAGACATACATGGCGTCAGACATACATGGCGGCGGCCATCTTGGATTTTGACGTGGGTTGCACCCACACACCAAATTAGAATTCGGTCCTTCACTTACGCACGCACGCACGCACGTACGCACACACGCACGTACGCCCGCCCACCCGCACGCACGTGAAAACCATAGTCCCCCTTTCGCTCCGCGGTGCGACGGGGGACAATAAGGCCATTCCTCTCCTCCATCAATCAGAAACACTCGGCACCACATTTTCCTCAACCTCCACGAACATCATTTCGACGTGGTCGGACACTCAGGGACCTTTTGGTAAAAGCAAAGCACCCACAGCCCCACAACAAAGAAACTAGGATCCCTGGCTTCTATAAATGCACAGCAAACAAATGTATTATTCACAAGCATTTACTAGAAGGAAACAAATTTTGTAGTTCTAGCACTGGACAAAAATTCCCCATCACCTCCTATATGAACTGCAAATCTACATGGGTCATATACCTAATCACTTGCCAAAAGTGCAACAAACAATATGTTGGAAAAACTGAGAATACACTCTGCACACGATTTAATAACACCCGGTCAGAAATCAATAACTTCCACACCAGTCAGGGCAAATCTCTACCTTACACGATACACTTTAATCAACCGGATCACTCTATAAATGACATTCAAATCTCTGCCATTGAATCAATTACAAATCGATGACACACTACGACTCTGAAACGTGAGTCCTTTTGGATACACAAACTTCGGACAAAAGTCCCTCATGGCATAAATTTTGATGATTAAACAATGTTTCAACATCAACCCAATCAAATCATTAACCGTAACCCATTCATTCACTCATTCTACCTTTATATGTCATTTATATAAATATATTATATGAATATAAATGGTATATGAATATATGCTTGTGTGTTTATGTATGTATGTATATATATATATTTGTATATGCACGTGCACAAACTGTAACGTGAACAATAACTATAAGCTGCGCTTCACTTCCACTGAACTTGGGGACGGTGAGTCAGCTTTAGCGTGGCTCTTCTTTTTATATGCATATTCTACACATATCACACATCTTATACACATATCACTATACATACTTGTCTGATATACATGCCTGTTGTTTCTGTAGACTAAGAAGAAGACCTTTGTTGGTCGAAAGCTTGTCGAGAATTAAAGATCGGCCGTCCTGAAGCTACGTCCGCATCTGATTTGATCTCCGGATAATATACATATATATATATACATATATATATATATATATATATATATATATATTATATTAATGGTATATAGATAGATATATATATATATATATATATATATATATATATATATATATATATATATATATATATACAGACTTGCCATTTAATATGGAATATTTTTTTTTTCTTGACTTGGGTTTACTTTCTTAACTCAGTATATCAATCTAGTGAGTTTCTTTTACACTTTGGTGATTTATTTGTTAAAAGAACCATGTCACTGATTGTCTGTCGCAGCAAGAAGTCAACAACAGGATTATATCACAGGTGGCGTGGCAAAATGTACGGACAGGTGCATTTGATGATTGGCTTCACAGTCGGGTATACAAGGGTTGTTGCGTTCTGTATTAGTGGAAAACAACTGCTACACGTCTCCAAAAGTTATTGCCGCTTCCTGTGGAGATGGTCCGTCAACTTGACAATGCAGTTTGTCATGGAGTGGTGGCTTTAAGAAATTATGGCATGAAACAGCGTGCTATTGCTCGACAGGATGGCATCACTCAAGGTCAGATGTCAAAGATCCTGAAACGAAATGCTCAGAGGGGTGTCCCTACTCCAATACCGAGGCCAGGACATCCCTGCAGAACCACAAGGAGGGATGATCGCCAGCTGCACCGGTTAGTCCGCAATGGCCGTACCAAGTCAGCTAATCGGCTTAGGGCTGAGTGGCAGTAACTGACAAATGTGCCTGTATCCAGAAGGCGAGTCAACCAACGACTGGTTCAAGCAGGCTATCGTGCCAGGCCTCCCCTGAGAAAGCCACGTCTGACCAGACAACATCGCCAGCGCTGATTGCAGTGGGCCAGAGAGCACCGTCAATGATAGCCAGGACACTGGAATCACGTGATCTTCAGTGACAAGTCTAGATTTCTGGTCTATCGTCAATATGGCCGCGTCCGAGTGCGCAGACAAGTGCATGAAGCCTACAACGAAGATTGTATAGTGCCAAGAGTCCAAGCTGGAGGTGGTGGGGTGACCGTTTGGGCTGCTTTTCATGCATGGGGCAAAACTGACCTGGTTTTTCTGAATGGAAACCTGAACCAGTTCAAGCACAGGGCCATTCTGGAAGAAACATTGCTTCCATTTGTTCGTGCAGCCTTTCGAGGAAACTTTGTCTTCCAAGATGACAATGCACGGCCTCATCGTGCTTGCATGATCCAACACTTTCTTGCTGACCGTGGTGTAGAGCATATGGAGTGGCCTGCCATGTCCCCGGATATGAATCCGATGGAGAACTTGTGGGCAGAATTAATGCGTCAAATCGACGACTTGGTCCAGCAGCCTGCCTCTGTGCGTGAATTGCAGCAGGCTATTGTCACTGCATGGCAAGCGATTCCTGTCCAAACCTTGGCAAACTCGTGAACAGCATGACTCAACGTGTACGTGCTCTCCTGAATGCTCGTGGGGGTTACACGAAATACTGAACTGTAATTTTACTGTCCGTAATCCCAGTCGTAATTTAACTTTTGTTTTTGTTAAAAAAAATTTTTGGCTAATGTGCAAAATAAAGAGATACTTCTGGAAAACGCACAGAAGTTTAACACAGTACTGTCCGTGAATTGAGTTCGATATCAGTTTACATCACTTTCAAGGATCAATTTTATTTGTTTCGAAATGTCAAATGTGGTTTTTGTTTCTTTTAAAGGTCACATTAACAAAATCTAGAATAATTTCAACATAATTCCAATGAACTTTTGGTTCTAAGTCATCTTGAAAAGTAAGTTCACCCCCACAAAAATATTCCATATTAAATGCCAAGTCTGTATATATATATATATATATATTATATTAATGGTATATATATATATATATATATATACATACATACATACATACATACATACATACATTCCTTGAAGTTTCATCTCAGAATTCACTGTTATTTATCCCATGCCACAATTGTAGAACAGTGATTAAGTTGTGTTCATGGATGTCAAGAAAAAGATAAATGCAGCAAACATATATGCTGCCTGCCTCACTGACAAATGTGCCAACATGTTGCTCTTGAATTGTTCAGAGTGGCCACAAAGTCCTTATGCACAATAGTGTTTCTTCCTTTACTTATTTGTTTTCCAGGTACGGCTTCAGCATGACAGACACCAGTGAGCACACGATAGAATAGAGACTGGTTACTTGTGTTTGGGTTCACAACCGCGTGCGAGAAGGAGCAAGTTTTGAAGACATAAGGACAAGATTTTCACAGAGGTTCAATAAGCCAGCTCCTACACATGACACGATGTGGGCATGGGAGAAGAAGGCTTTTTCAACAGGAAGTGTCCTTCATTTGACTTGATTTAGAGCAAGGCTCTTTTGCAGCGATTTCCTTCCATTAAATCAAGATGAAGCGTATTTTTTTTCGGATGAGTGTGCTATTTACCTCAGCAATCGATCCAGGAATGTTTATTTTTGGTGCAAAGAAAATCCTTATTTTTATGAGGAAATTGAACAGCATCCTCCTCATGTCATGATGTGGGCAGCGATTTCAGAAGATCACTTGATGGGGCCATATTTTTTCGATACAAGTGTCAATCACACTGCTTATTTGAACATGCTTCAGACGTGGTTTGTTCCACAACTGCGTGAGAGAGATCTCGAGGAAACAGCTATCCTGTAACAAGATGGTGCACCAGCACATTATGCTCTTGCAGTTAGAGAATATCTCGACGACAAATTCAGTGGACGATGGATTGGACGTGGATCTGGGATAGTGTGGCCTCCTCAAAGTCCGGACTTAACAACATGTGACAACTCGCTTTGGGGCACTGTGAAAGAGGAAATTTCTCATCTCTGCCTAACAACAGTTGAAGACCTCAAAACAGCTGTCAGGGGCTGTTTACAAACTTTTATGAACTCCAACCCTAAACATGGAAGAAAATGTCCAGAATAACATGGAGAAAAAATTAAATTTGTATGGAGAATGGAGAGGAGCATACAGATAAATTCTAACTAAATTCTAACTGCGTACATCGGGACTTTGTAACCACTCTGTACATTACTAAATCCACACAATTTAACAGGTTTTCAATTGCCTTAATAAGGGGAAAAAGTCGTGCAAATAAATTGCAAATCTGTAACGTGGTGTAAAAATTACTTAATGTGGTTGTAATTTTTTAAATAAATGTTCCCTGTGAGATTTTAATTGATAATTGATGCTTTAAAAGAACAGAAAAATGAATATCACAAACGGAGAATTAGAGGTGATCAATATACTGCATGTTTTTATTTTACATCATTGTACGAACAAGAATGACCCCACTGTAGTCACAACCTGCGACACAAAATATACATTTTTTTGCCTCCTCGATCATTCAGGGTATGGTACCTCCATCAAGTGCGAGTGAATTGGCTTTAAAAATCCGGTAACAGGCCGATTGGTAAGCGCACATTTAAAGCACTCTTAAAATATGAACAGCGCAATTGAGAAACACATTTGATGTGCTATTAAAAATCAACTCGACACGTCTCATCCATGACATCCTCCACCGCGGTTATATCAGAACGAGCTGATGCATCACATGGTAACGGGTTGTTTAACCCCAATATGAGGCTGTTCAAAAATTATGTAATGCTATTTTCGATTAAATATGACACCTCCCTCGCCTGTAATGCAAGAGCAGACACCCCCTAAGATATTACGTAACACTTGAAGACAACCCCCTCCCAATCAACACTTGATCCAAACAAAGCCAATGTAAATCTGACACAACAAACCCAGGCAGTGTATAATTAGCAGAGGCTAATGTCCTAGGCCCACCAGAAAACCAAGATGGTGGCCATATTATTTTCTCTGGGTCCAGCAGCAACAAATATGGGTGGGGTCTGGCAACTATCAGGCTAACCCACACTCTTGCAGGGAAAATGGCCTTAAAATGGCTGTTGTTGTATGTGTCTGGCAGCTGTCAGACCAATGGGTGCACATTTCAAAAATCGACCACAACAAGAATTACAACAATTAAAAATTGCTAACTTAAGCAACAAATGCAACTTCAGAAAATTTCAACGTAAATGTATTTGAAGCAGCCGTAGCTTGCCTTCATCGACACGTGTTTGGCTGTGAAAAGCAAGTGATGTTTTTTGGTGGGGAGAAGCAATACAAGAAGGTGCCGTGCTGAAATATGATCAATGTTTTTCTTTTCTTGTGTTTCTTTTGGCTTCTCCCATTTTTACTTGGGGTCGCCGCAATGCAGGTTGATCACCCTTCTCCATCTCGTCTTGTCAGTCGCCCATTCTTCTTCCAATTCCACAACTTCTACATCTCTCACCAACGGATGCTTCCATCTGATATTCGGCCTTCCTGGCATGCTTCCTGGCATTTCCATCTCCATCACTCACCTCACCACATACCCTTTCTCTTTCCTCATCGGATGACCAATCTGATTCTATCGCGTCTCGGCTACTTTATTGGATGCTTCCACAATCTTCACTGACCCCCTGATATACTGGTTCCTAATCTTGTCCTACCTTGTCACTCCATACATCAATCTCAGCATCCGGACCTCATTTGCATCCAGTTTCTGTTCATCTTTCTTTGATGTTGCCCAACTATTTTTTGGTATACACAAAGGCTTGTATGAGAGCTAGCTCGTATGAAAGTTCCCGCACTATATAACAAAGAGCGGGTCTCACAACTGTCTTGTAAATTCCTCCATTCAGTTTCAGCGGTACTTTTCTATCACAAGACACTCCACTGCATTTCCTCCAATTATTCCAATCAGAACTAATCTCTTGATTAATTTCCATTTCCATCTTCTGCCACCACTGACACCAGATACTTAACAATTATCCTCTTCCCAAGGCTCAAACTGACAATCCATATATTGAATCTTTGTCTACTGATCTTAACACCTCTATTTTCCAGCACTTTTCCTCAATTTATCCAGATAGTCATATTCTCATCATCCCCACCACATACATAGCTCAATGATAATCTGCAAACATCATTGGTCATGGCACTTCCTGTCTCACTTGCTCACTTAGAACATCCTTGATAATCAGGAAGAGGAAAGGGCTCAGTGCTGATCCTTGAGGCAATCCAACTTTAACTTCAAAACTCTCACTCTCTCCCAAACTGATTCTTACTCTTGTCGGGTACTCCTTATACATGTTCCGTAATAGTTGTACAATACTTCTCAGGGACTCCACAAATTATTGCACTTCTCCAGACTTCCTCCCAAGCACCCAGTCATAAGCCTTCTCTATATATCGATGAATAAAATCTTATGTTACTCTGACGTTACAAATATTTCTCCATCACTTGTCTCAAAACAAATAAGGCATCCATGGTTCTTCTTCTGGGCATGAATCCGAATTGACTTTCATGGACTTTCCCAATATTTTTCTCAATTTCTGATCTACGACTCTCTGCTATATCTCAAAGGTATGTGGTAGGAGTTTAATTCCTTTGTAGTTTTTGCATTCCGGAATGTCCTCCTTTCTGAACTAAGATGAATGACACACAAAAGTGCATCGAGAGCTCCCACTGTGCCTTCACACAGATACTTGTTTTCCAAACATATTTTATGTATTTGCATTCACTTTGATAAATGAATAACAGATTTCAACGCATAATCCTTTTTGGCAAAACAAATTAGATGTGCACTTTTCTGGACCTGAGATGTTGAACTAGCATGAAAACCTTGTACATGACCCGAGACAAGCAGAAAATATTTTGCATCAATTTGGGAACACAATAAGTACAATACTTGTGGTTATTATGAGAGAAAAAAAACAATCCTAAAGTTATACAGTACCACACCTCTGTCACCATATTCATTGTATTCCTTTTTCAGACGTCAAGACTAGTGGAAAAGGGTGAGGTTGAGAGGCCAATGCACGGAGAATAGAGAGAGGGAACGGAAATGTATGTTCTCTGAAAAATCTGTGTTTTCTGCATTCTTCACAGGCTAACATGCAAGAGCTTGAGAGGCAAAGCCAAGGCATGATTTATGACGTGGACTATGCTTGTGGGTAAGGGTATATGAAATAAAGCCGAACATGACAACAACATACAGCATTTGATGTTATGCATTATTCTGTATGTATTACCAATTATTTTTAAACATAGAAAAGATAAAGAGAAAAATCGATGTTATAAAAGGAGCCATGTCTGTCTATCTGTCTGGTTTTTTTTTTTGGTTTTTTTTGTATACAGAGTCGAGGATCGTGAAAGAGCTAACATTTATCAAACAAACAAATCAAACAAACAAGCAAACAAAGTATATAAAAAGGGGAGCGGTCGACAAGATGGGGAGAGAAGGGGAGGAAGCACACAAACACAACATTTGAGAGCAGGGACATCGGGAGATGTTTTTAGAGGGAGAGGGCCTGGGGGGAGGCAGGATAGGTATAAAACGCAAGGACACCAAGGACTTCCAGGAAACAAGTCAAAAGTCACCTCAAAAAAGTGGATTTGGGGTGAAATTAGCAGGGGTAGAAAAGATCAAGATTTTGGATTGGGGAAGATAAGAGATGGTGGTGAACAGCCGTTTTAAAGACCTGGAGGGAGGAGTGGGATTGAAGAGAGTGAGGGAGTTTGTTCCAGAGGCGGGAGAAAAGAGGAATGAAGGAGTAAAGGTGAGCAGAGAGTCTTGATTTTTGGCAGTTTAACCATAAGAGGGTTGCAGGCAGATCTTGTGCGCCCTGCAGGAATATTTGGGGGACAGAGCCCAGAGAGAGCTGGGGGAGCAAGGCCGGAGAGGAGTCGGTAGAAGACGGAAAGACCACCAACCTGCCTGCGGTGATTAAGTGAAAGGCCCTCGGAGATAGCGTCATCGCGGGAGATTCCAATGATTCTGAACGCTTTGGTTTCAACAGCGTGAAGACGAGCTAGGTGTGAGGCAGGAGCACCAGCCCAGAGGGGAGAGCAGTACTCCATTGAGCTGCGGATGAAAGCCTTGTATGTGGTGAGGAGCTCAGGTGTGCCAAGGAAGGACTTCGCACGATGGAGGATGCCCGGTCGGCGACTGGCTCTGGAGGCCAGCTTGGAAATGTGGTTTTCCCAGGAAAGATCATGGCAGATAGTGAGACCTAAAAGCTTGAGTGACAGAACTTCTTGGAGAGGATTATTCAGAAAGTAGATGGGAGGGTTGTCCAGTCGGTCTTTTCGGAGAGACATCGTAAGAGTGTGAGATTTGTCAGGATTGAAAGACATGTTCCACTTGTTTGCCCAGTCTGTGATTTTGTCCAGTTCTGCAGAGAGTGAGGAGGCTGCAGACTGCCGATCTGAGGGATGAGGAATGGAGCGGCAGAGAGTGGAGTCATCAGCAAAGAGATAGAGAGGATTTTCAAGAGAGTCAGAGAGATCATTGATGAAGACCAGAAAAAGCACAGGGCCCAGAACACTGCCTTGGGGAACTCCAGCCTGAACAGGAAGAGGAGATGAGAGAAACCCATTCAGGGACACATTGACTACGACTAGAGAGGAAGTCCGCCAGCCATGCGTGGAGATGTCCATGGATACCAAAGGAGGAGAGTTGGGTGAGCAGAGCGGGGTGCCAGACCGTATCGAAGGCACGTGATATGTCGAGGGAGACAGCTCTAATTTCCTGTTTGACATTGAGGACCTCCATCCATTGTTGACAGCAGAAGCAGCATGTCCAGAGTAGAGTGGCCTGGTCTGAAACCAAATTGATGATCAGAGATCAAGCCATTGGAGAAGAGGAAAGATTTCATATCTGAAGCAATGATGGATTCCATGACTTTGCTGATAATTTGGAGAAGGCTGATTGGTCTGTAGGGGCTAGGATCTGTTTTTGCACCTTTTTGTGCAAAGCGGTGATGTTGGCTGATTTCCAAGCAGATGGCAGTTGACCTTGAGCAAAAGAGAGGGTGAAGAGAACAGAGAGAGTGAGTGAAAGTGCGGAAGAACAGGATTTTAGGACCCATGGGCTGATGCTGTCAGGTCCAGTTGCAGAGTCAGAGTCGAGGGTTGACAGAAGGCCCCGGATGAGAGAGATCAGTTAAGTTTGAACGAAGGCCCCGGATGTTTGAGGTCCATCCCGTTAATGAAGAGGAAGGGGGAGCATCGGATACAGAACAGGGGGGAGGAGGGGTAGGGTAAGATGTGGAAGAGGTGGAAGAGGTAGGGAGAGCTGTTGAAGGTGTGTCAGAGATTTCAGAATAGCTCGGAGAAAGGGCAGGATGGGGCGGACAAAAGGTTTGATGGTGATTGGGTGAGGTACAATGAGGTGTTATTTGAGGAGGGGGAAGAGCAAGGCAGAAGGTTGGGGGAGATGGAGGTGAGAGTTGGAAGGGGGAAGAAGCGGGGAGGACGCTTTGAGGAGGGGGAGTGAGAGGGGGAAATTGAGAAGAAATGAGGGTGGGGAAATTTGAAGGGGAGGGGCGAGGGGGGAGTTTAGGAGGGAAGGGATAAGGGGAGGGATTTGAAAGGGATGGGATATGGCGGAGATTTGGAGGGGAGGGGTGAGGGAGGAGTCTAGGAGGGGAGGGGCGAGGTGGAGTCATGGAGGGGAGGGTTGAGGGGGTAGTTTAGGAGGGAGGTGGCAAGGGGGGAGATTTGAAAGGGATGGGTGATGGGGAGGATTAGGAGGGGAGGGGAAAGGGGGAAGATTTGAAAGGGATGGGTGATGAGGAAGATTTGGAGGGGAGGGGTGATGGGGAAGATTTGGAGGGGAGGGGTTATGGGGAAGATCCTGTATGGATCCTCTGGTATGATAGACCTGAGCCTCGTCCTGGAGGTTGTGTTGCTATCTTTATAAAAATACTCTCTTCCTCACTCGCCCTGCACTGCCCTCTCCCCACCTCACCCCCAGGAATACCTTTGGCTACGGCTTCCCCTTAGCTCCCACCTTTTGTTCATATGTGTGTTGTACCATCCACCAAACAGTGATGACTCCATCTACATCTCGCTGTCTGATAATATGGACCAACTTCTATCTACCCATCCCAACTCTCTCTTCCTCATATGTGGTGATTTCAACTGTCACCATGCCAGTTGGCTGGGGGTGGGTACCCCTCTCACCAGCCATGGCTCTTCAGCAAAGGACTTCTGTGACTCACTGGGACTGACACAATCTGTCAATTTCCCAATCCGGATCTCAGTCAACGGAGCACCTTCTCTTCTGGACTTGGTTATGACTAACTTCCCTGAAAATGTCTGCTGCTCTTCTTCTGCTCCAATCGGCTCTTCTGATCATGTGCTTGTTAAAGTGGACATCTCTCTGACCATTCTCAGAGAGCCTCCTCAGCGTCGACGAGCCTGGCATTTCACTCAGGCCAACTGGCATGGTCTTCAAGCAGCCATCTATCATCTTGACTGGTCTCCCATCTCTACAGCCTCTGACATCAACTCATCCTGGGAATTCTTCCAAAGTAAATTGCTCTCTCTCATGCACAGATTTATCCCATCTCGTCTTCAGTTGTCATACCCTTCCTCCCGTCCATGGTACACGGAATCTTGTGGTGAGGCTATTGCCCAGAAACAACTTGCTTTCGTCTCCTGGAAAGCAAATCCAACGAAAGGAAATCTCATTTCCTTTCACAAAGCCCGAAACAAGTGTGTGTCCACCCTCAGGAGAGCCAGGAAACAATATCTCTCCGTTCTCAGGACCGAACTCTCTTATCTGTCTCCCTCTTCCAAATCCTGGTGGCGTCTGGTCAAATCTGTTTCTTGTGTTTGTTCCCCCTCCATCCCCTCCCTCACCTCAAATGGCCACACGGCTGACTCCGCACGTGAAAAAGCTGAATGCCTCAACTCTGTGTTTGCCTCTAAATCTTGTGTCCCAAACCCATCTCTCTCTATACCCACCGTACCCAGTCGTACCCAGCTGCTCCTGGACTCTGTGTCCTTTCCTCCTGACAAGGTGGAAAAGTTTCTGTCAACCCTCGACTCTGATTCTGCAACTGGACATGACGGCATCAGCCCACGGGTCCTAAAATCATGTTCTTCTGCTCTTTCACTCCCTCTCTCTGTTCTCTTCACCCTCTCTTTTGCTAAAGGTCATCTTCCATCTGCTTGGAAATCTGCCAACATCACCACTTTGCACACAAAAGGTGCAAAAACAGATCCCAGCAACTACAGACCAATCAGCCTTCTCCCAATTATCAGCAAAGTCATGGAATCCATCATTGCTTCAGATATGAAATCTTTCCTCTTCTCCAATGGCTTGATCTCTGATCATCAATTTGGTTTCAGACCTGGACACTCCACTCTGGACATGCTGCTTCTGCTTTCTCAACAATGGATGGAGGTCCTCAATGCCAAACAGGAAATTAGAGCAGTCTCCCTTGACATATCACGTGTCTTCGATACGGTCTGGCACCCCGCTCTGCTCACCAAACTCTCCTCTTTTGGTATCCATGGAAATCTCCACGCATGGCTGGTGGACGTCCTCTCTAGTCGTAGTCCACGTGTGGCCCTGAATGGGTTTCTCTCATCTCCTCTTCCTGTTCAGGCTGGAGTTCCCCAAGGCAGTGTTCTGGGCCCTGTGCTTTTTCTGGTCTTCATCAATGATCTCTCTGACTCTCTTGAAAATCCTCTCTATCGCTTTGCTGACGACTCTACTCTCTGTCGCTCCATTCTTCATCCCTCAGATCGGCAGTCTGCAGCCTCCTCACTCTCTGCAGACCTTGACAAAATCACAGACTGGGCAAACAAGTGGGACATGTCTTTCAATCCTGACAAATCTCACACTCTTACGATGTCTCTCCGAAAAGACCGACTGGACAACCCTCCCATCCACTTTATGAATAATCCTCTCCAAGAAGTTGTCACTCAAGTTTTTGGGTCTCACTATCTGCCATGATCTTTCCTGGGAAAACCACATTTCAAATCTGTCCTCCAAAGCCAGTCGCCGACTGGGCATCCTCCGTCGTGCGAAGTCCTTCCTTGGCACACCTGAGCTCCTCACCACATACAAGGCTTTCATCCGCAGCTCAATGGAATACTGCTCTCCCCTCTGGGCTGGTGCTCCTGCCTCACACCTAGCTCGCCTTCACGCTGTTGAAACCAAAGCATTCAGAATCATTGGAATCTCCCACGATGAAGCTAACTCCAAGGGCCTCTCACTCACTCACCGCAGGCAGGTTGGTGGTCTTTCCGTCTTCTACCGACTCCTCTCTGGCCTTGCCCCCCCAGCTCTCTCTGGGCTCTGTCGCGCAAATATTCCTACAGGTCGCACAAGATCTGCCTGCAACCCTCTTATGGTTAAACTGCCAAAATCAAGACTCTCTGCTCACCTTCACTCCTTAATTCCTCTTTTCTCCCGCCTCTGGAACAAACTCCCTCACTCTCTTCAATCCCACTCCACCCTCCAAGTCTTTAAAACAGCTGTTCATCACCATCTCTTGTCTTCCCCCATCCAAAACCTTGATCTTTTCTACCCCCGCTAATTTCACCCCAATTCCACTTTTTTGAAATACCAACTTCTGTCCAGGAAGTCCCTGGTGTCCTTGTGTTTTATACTTCTCCCTCCCCCCCCCCTTCCCATGCCTCCTCCCCCCGGGCCCTCTCCCTTCCACACATCTCCCTGCTCTCGGATGTTGTGTTTGTGTGCTTCCCCTTCTCCCCATCTTGTCTTCCGCTCCCTCTTTTTGGGTATTTTGTTTGTCTGGTTGATTTGTTTGTGAAGTAAATGTTAGCTCTTTCACGAGCCTCGATTCAGTATACAAAACAAAACAAAAAAACAAAAAAAATTTGGAGGGGAGGGGTGAGATTGGATTTTAGAAAGTGTACGATTAATGGGAAAGGAATATTTATTGCAAAATGAGTTTCTTGTGACCTCCGAATCAAAAATACATTTAAGGACGCTGGATGGAGGATGGAGTGCAGGAGAGTTTAGGGAATGTAGAAAAAAGGCACTATAGGAGATGGAATTTTTTTGGGGGATGAATAGATTTGGTGAGCAAGTCGAAAGCATCCTTTTAAAGAAGAAGAAAAAGGTGTTATAATATATGACGGAATACAGAACTTGAGGGGAAAGTGTAAACATTGTAAGGTTAATAACAGTGAAAACTATCTGGGGAAATGGGGGAGAAACACGTGGTCGAAGAACGAACGAACGAATAAGAACGAATAAACGAATGAGAACAAAGAATAAGAACAGAGAAGGAAATGTTTTTTTTTGGTATTTTTGTTTTTTTTGAGTTGAGATTTACACAAGGAAGTAGGCTATGGGGGTGAAAAGACTGGGAAAAGCAGAGAACGAAAGTTATTGGAGCACAAACGACGGACCACTGAGAGGAAAAACAAAGCCTCAAGGTTGCACACTGTACAAGACCTCAAAAGACACGAGACGAATTAACACGATTTTCTATACAGGTTTGTCGTGCTATAACTAGAGAACGGATTAACGGATTTCAATGAAACCAACGCTGATGGATTCAGGGAACTCCTGGAAAGGTTTGCGTCAAAAAATAAACTAGAAAAAGCAGTCAGAGATTGCAGACCCTCGCCAGGACGTGCTTTCATTGGTTTTTAAGGCTTTTGTGTTAAAACAAATATGGCGGCCGAACCACGTGACGGATGACATCATCATTTTTTTTTCTCCACCAATTTATCCCCAGGTGATGCTCAAGAAATTTCATCTTGATTGGATCAAGTTTTGTACTTGTCGAATTATGATGTCATAATGGAAGCACATATGACATCATCATTAGCATATTTTATTCCCCATGGAGAGTTCTTTAGAATGAGCCATGTCTCCATTTTTTCTATGCAGCGCTTTCAGAGATAGAGGTGCAAAATTTTTAGTTTTTTCCAAGATAGCGCCCATACCACATGACCTATGACGTCATAATTATAATTTAAAAGTTCTGCAGGTGGAGTTGCACCTATGGTGAAAACTTCCTGTCAATCGGACCAACGGTTGCAGAGAAAATCATATTTATTCTGTGCGGACAAATAGACTATGGAAAAGGCCATGTATAAGCTTCTGGGTGCGTTTTTGGGTAAAAGTTGGGAACCTCACTTTTTAACAGAATTACGGTATGCTGAATTCGATCAACTCGGTTCCCAAGCCGAATTTTGAGTTGTTTTTTTGAGTTTTGAATAAACTGCTGAAGAACTTGGGCATTAGTGAACTCACAGAGGAGACAATCAAATCTGCAGAAGCGTTCGTCTGCAGAATATATAATGTGCACAGAACAACCTCTGTTGATTCAGCACGACATATGTTGTTCTCCAAGACTGGTAAACCAGAAGCAATGTCACCGACAAGTGATGCTCTTCATTTCCATTTGATGCGAGTACACTATCAAGCCATGGTATGGAGAAATACTCATTGTGCCATACCTGACCTTCCTGCACCTGTGGAAATGGGATGGAAACGTGGTGATTCAGGACTTGAGCCTATTCTGATGTCACTGAGTCCAATCCCAGAAAGTTGCCTCGAGATGATTTGTTGTGCATGCCCGAAGCAATGCAAGACTCAACATTGCAAATGTCGCTATTCAAAGTTGAGGTGCACATCAATGCGTGCCTGTCAGAAACAGTGATGATCAGACCCCTTGTATGAATTTGATGTAGTTTGGCAAAACAACATGTGTGACATTCCTGAATGTTTGTGCTTCATGGCCATGTATACTTAATTTTGGAATAAATGGTTGTATGAAACATTGTCTTATTAAAACCATTTCCCATTTTATAGTGTCCAATTTCAATATCAGTTTAAATGTCTCTTTCAATATGTCACCAACCATAATATAGACTAGACGGATTTATGAAAAAAGGCCATGTATAAGCTTCTAGGTGCATTTTGGGGTTAAAGTTGTAAAGTTAAAGTAAAAGAGCTGCATGTCTATACATGATATATAAATGCTTGTTCAAAGAAATTGTCCAAAAATGGCAATTTGGCGGCCATTTTGTTTATGCTAATTAGAAGGTCAAAAACTCAACACTCGGCTTGGGAACCGGGTTAATCGAATTCAGCATACGCTAATTATGTTAAAAAGTGAGGTTCCCAACTTTTACCCAAAAATGCACATAACATTCACATTTCTCAGAAATCCATCTAGTCTACAATGTTAAGCTTACCCTGTTGTCCATCTGTTGTCTTTATGTAATTTTCCACTACCCACAGCATTCGGCTGTCCACGACAACATGGCATAGGTGGGCAAAAAGTCACCAGACGGGTAGGTAGAATTCCCCTGCTCCGTGACCAATGAGAGCACTCCGGCGCCCAGTCCACCCACTCCCCCCACGGGTTTATAAAAAGCACCAAACACTGTACTCTTGGGGCTCTCCTTGGTTGCTGCCATTCCAAGCTCTGGTTGGTGGGCATCCCTCTGGTGGCTGGCACAATTGCTCTCTGGTTGTTCCTTGGTGGCTGACTCGCTCTTGCTTGGGTTATTGGCTGTCGCTCTCCTTGCCGTGCATGGCTGAAGGGCTCCTGGTGGTTCATGGTGTGTCAGCAGTGATTCGTGGTTTGGCCAAGCCCGTAGGGATGAGCTGCATAGTCACCAGACGGGTAGGTAGAAGTCACCTGCATAGACAGGCCTGCTAGGGACGAAGACTGCACTCTAGCAGGGCCCGCGTGCAACAGGTTTATTTTTGTCTCGTCTTCTCTTCTATTAGCCTCGTTCTCTCCAAGTGAAGTGATAAAGACTATTTGTTTAAGCTAATATGGTTCCAAAGTGCTGGTGTTATCAGCCACCATTGGACTTCGTCAAAACGGGGGCTTATGGATTGGGTCTCGTCCGTCCATTTGTGTGTGCGTCCGCAATCATATCTCTGAGATGTATTGACCGATTTTATTCCTACTTGGCACAAAAACAATAAATGATAATATGCACTTCATTTTCTTTCGAGATCAAATCCAAGATGGCCGACTGCTGACATTTTGGTGCTTAATTGTGTCCTCAACCATTTCTCGACATGCATGGACCATTTTTGTTCAAACGTGGCACAAGCAGAGTACATGACGGCATACACATGCACCTCACTTTATTTTGCGATCTGATCAAATATGGCCGACTGGTAGACTGGCGGCCATTTTAGTTGTAAATGAGAAATGAAAAATGAGAAAAATATAATTTTGTGAATTGATATCCTGAAAAAATGGAAACACAAATGAAAGGGAAGTGTAATGTCAGACTGGATGCTCATCCATTTAAGACAGGACAACAATAATTTATAGGGTAAAGGAAACTTAGCTAAAACTGCAGATGAGATTTGACTTGGCCCTACCAATATGGCCTAGATCAAAGCGACATTCAACGTGTAAGTTCCACCTAAAACTTACAATGAACATTTGCCCCCTTCAAATTATAATCGATCGATGCCTTCTCATCCTTCTTTTACGATGAATTATTCTGATTAGAAATGGTATGTCCTGTTACACTTTTCACCATCACTTCTGTTTCATTTCAGGGCAGTGACAAGCATTGGAAACAGCTCGAGGACATTCAAGAACATCGAAAGGATGCTAAAAAAGTCAATGATTCTTAAGGATCAATTGAACAAGAGCCAGGCACGCAGGTAAGGAAATGTTCCGATCTCCTGCTGGAGGCTCATAATTCAACGAACTTTATGGGATCTTTGTTCTTCTTATAGGCCAGGAAGAAGCAAAATGAAGAACAAGTATGCTTGATCAAAATTTGTACATTCAATACTCATATGTAATAATATGTATATGTAATATGTAAATAATTACATAGGGACACTACTTTTAGCTCTGAGGTAAATAAGTAACGACCAGAAGTGGATATCTCAGATCACAAAATGATCACCAAGGGTAAGCCTCCCCCAACTTACCCTTGACGATCGCCCATGACTTACCGGCGATCCAATCATGGCACATTTTGCTTGTACTGTCATATGACCTTGACCTTCAACATTTAAGGATATAATGTAAATTAAGAAAATGTGTCCCCACCTCCATTGTATCCATCAAACTCAACATCATGAAAATTGGAGGAAAATGATTCAAGTTATGATAAAAAGGTGTTTTTAGTTCATTCGGTCACAATTCAGAAACTAGAACGCCACTCAGTAGAGCGCATACTCCCGTCGTGGGTTTAGTTGGAATAATACGTTTTGTTTAACATCCCCTCTCCCCAAAACAATAAATGAAAAAGAAAGTAAGCCCTAACTGTCAGAGAATTTATTTTGATATATCTCGGAATTAGAGGAGAAAAACATCATTTAAGAATAAGAATAAAAGCTTTAATGCAGTAAAACAGAAAAAATCTTTCCCCAAAAAATGTCCAAAATAAATTCCTGGATCCGGAATAATATCCTGAGCTTCACCAAAAACTAATCAATTCTTCCTTAATATCCCAAAGCCAATCATCCCACCAACTTTCATCCAAATCCGTTCAGAACTTTTCCAGATATCTTGTTCACAAACACACGAACACACAAACATACGAACACACACACACACACGGACGGACACGATCGAATGCGTTACTCCCTGGCGGGAGTAATAAACCTGAAAATCGCAGAGCCAGAACCAGAATTATTTATTTGGTCTGGGAAGCCCATGCGAGGTTTCTTCTTCTTCAGCCTCTCACAACCCTGGGCGAATATACGATCTTTTAAAAAAAAGTTGGAATTTTGCCAAATCTGTTTTATTCGTTTTGTTAATATACCTCAGCCATTGACAAACCTGGAACTAAGTCTTTATAAGTTCATCAAATACTGACACCGCGAATGACATTCGCCGAGCTAAATATTGATATCTCTTCTGAGGTAAAAAATATATATATAAAAAAATAACAGTTTTAAAGCATTATACGTATCAAACGATACATTTTATGAAACGGCAAAACCTAATACACACTTTGGTGGTTTAAAAATGACAAAATATGTCTTTATTAGAAAAAAAGATGAACATTGAAGACGACGCTGCTAAAAAAAATACACCGCTCTAACGCATAACCACGAGTTTAAACTACATTTACAACAAATATGAAAACCATTTTCATATCACAATGTTAAATATAGAATATATAGAAGATAATGTTAAAAAAAATGAGCCCTATCTTCCAATGGTAAAAAAAATCCTTCAAAAAATTTCTGGATCGGGAATAATATCCTGAGCTTCACCAAAAACTAAGCATTTCTTCCTTATCCCAAGGGCAATCATCCCACCAACTTTCATCCAAATCCGTTCAGAACTTTTCCAGATATCTTGTTCACAAACACACACACACGGACACGAGTGAATGCATTACTCCCTAGCGGGAGTAAAAAAAAGTAGGTCAAGGACATGAAACAAATATCAGGTGCACAACTTCAATGCAGGGACACTATTATGGTGCAAGAACATCTTGGAAGGCCAAGCGGTCTTTGAGATTCCACATTGACAAAATTGAGTGATGAGAAAAGGTATTTTTTTCAGACTGCCATTTGACCTTGACCTTTAACTCGAAGGGGTATGATATAAATGAAGCTTAAATGTGCCGTGCTCTAGAATATGTAGAGAGGGAAATATTGTTCCGATTGGCCAAACCTTATTTGAGTTATGGTGAAAAATTTTAGTCTATAATTAGGTCATGACCTTATAATTGGATCAAGGTCAAACAATTTATGTCAGCCCCTCGTACTTTTTATTCCCATCATTGATGCGAAATTTCATTCCGAAAGTCCTTGAACATTGGCAGAAAAAGGGAGAAGAAACCTATATGGTGGTTTAGTACTCCAAGAGGTCTAATAATCTCTGGGTACAATTGAAAAGTGGGGGTCTTCTATAGTGGGAGGCTTAGATCCTTTAGGGGGATGCTTAAATAATCAGATAAATGCAGATGAACATGCAATTATAGAAGCATATAGATGATGATTAAGGCCTCAATTGGCAGTGAGAACTCTGATGAGAAAGGCAAGCGAAAGGATTGGGTGGGGGCTGCATTTGCCTCCCATATCCTAACCCTGCCTTCCCCTCTTCTCACGCTGCCTTCACTTCCCTTAACGCTGCCTTCCCCTCTCCTCACGCTGCCTTCACTTCCCTTAACACTGCCTTCCCCTCTCCTCACGCTGCCTTAACCTCTCCTCACGCTGCCTTCCCCTCTCCTCACGCTGCCTACCCCTCTCCTCACGCTGCCTTCACCTCTCCTCACGCTGCCTTCCCCTCTCCTCACGCTGCCTTCCCCTCTCCTCTCATGCTGCCTTCCCCTCTCCTCTCACGCTGCCTTCCCCTCTCCTCTCACGCTGCCTTCCCCTCTCCTCTCATGCTGCCTTCCCCTCTCCTCACGCTGCCTTCACTTCCCCTCTCCTCTCATGCTGCCTTCCCCTCTCCTCACGCTACCTTCACTTCCCCTCGCCTCATGTCGCCTTCCCCTCTCCTCACGCTGCCTTCCCTTCACCTCTCCTCACACTGCCTTCGCTTCCCCTCCACTCACGCTGCCTTCCCCTCTCATCACACTGCCTTTCCCTCTCCTCTCATCACGCTGCCTTCTTCCCATCCTCCAATTCCCTTCCCCAATTCTTCCCTCCCCCTACCCATTCTTCTCTCCCCCTACCCACTCTTCCCTCCCTACACATCCTCCCCCATCTCTCTACCTCTTACCCTCATATTTACCCCTCTCTCTCCCACCCAACCTCCCTCCTCTCTCTCCTCTCCCTCCCCTCACTCTGTTTCCCATGCTCCCACCTCTCCTCACACCACCTCTCCCTCCTAGAGTGTACAGTACAGCGACATGTGGTGAGGCTTCGCTCTCGCCCTCTCCTTTCTCCCTCCCCTCGTTCTCCCCTCTCTTTCACCATCCAATCCCACCCCCTTTCCATCCCCACGCACCGTTCTCCTATCCCACCCCTCCCTCCTCCCCTCTACTCTCCCCTCCCCCACTCTCCCCTCTCTTGATACTCCCACCACGAAGCGACTTTGTGTTGCCGAGCAACGCCAGGTACTTTTGCGGGTGTAGAAATATAAACCGAGTTTTACTGGTATTAGTGATACTAGGCCATGCCCGTACTATATATATATCTAAAATTATATCCCCCCCCCCTCTATTTACATGAAATGGTTTGGTCCAGCGAACGGCTTGCGAGTACGGTGACAATCCCCCCCCCCCTCTATTTACATCCTCATCGACGATAACTAAACAATATATTATATGAATCGCACCGTACATACCTCCTTCTAGATCTTGTTCTTGTCTTGATATACTCACTCAGGCTCACTCTATCACGACTGAGTCCTCCCAGCTCCTCCAAATGGCGCCCGCTAGCCGCTACGTAAGTCCGGAAGTGACGTCCTCATTTGACTGTCCGAAAGGTCGCAAATCGCAGTTACGATGAATCGCAAATTAGTTTTAATTAGTTTTAAAACATAGTTTAACGGCAACATAGTTTGCCAACGTGAAATAAATGAATACGCTCTCAAATGTGCCATCCGAGGCAGAGTGTGTTCGCCACGTTCGGCACACGCGATAGCTCGCTGCTCTCTGATTGGTCGAATCGTTTTTTGGACATAGCTCGGTAAGTACTTGTCCGATTAATATGAAACCTTGAAAAGGCACATCCTCGGGTCCCCAGCAATATACCTGGCAAGTTTAAAGTATATCGGACCGGTAGTTGTCGAGAAACAGCGGTCACAGACAAACAAACAAACAAACAAACATACACACAGAGATTAGTGGAATTATAGATAGACTAGGGCATGCCCGTACGTGGGTGCAATGCCCGTACGTGGGTACGTGGGTACGTGGGTGCGAGTACGGTGACAATCCCCCCCCCCCTCTATTTACATGAAATGGTTTGGTCCATGAAATGTTTTGGTCCATTCGCAACGCCAAAGCGAACGGCGAACGGCTTGCGAGTACAGTGACAATCCCCCCCCTCTATTTACATGAAATGGTTTGGTCCATTCGCAACGACCACAGAACCCCCCCCCCCCCCTCTATTTACATGAAATGGTTTGGTCCATTCGCAACGCCAAAGCGAACGGCGAACGGCTAAATCGCCATAGCTCGGTAAGTACTTGTCCGATTAATATGAAACCTTGAAAAGGCACATCCTCGGGTCCCCAGCAATATACCTGGCAAGTTTAAAGTATATCGGACCCGTGGTTGTCGAGAAACAGCGGTCACAGACAAACATACAAACACACATACACACATACACACATACACACATACACACAGAGATTAATGGAATTATAGATAGACTAGGGCATGCCCGTACTATATATAAGCTAGGACGTGCCCGTACGTGGGTGCCCGTTCCTTGCCAAAAAAAAAAAAAAAAAAAAAATTGTGTAGGGGTGTGTGTGTGTAAACATCCTAGGGCGTGCCCGTACGTGGGTGCAAAAAAACATGCGTGCAAACAACAACAAAAAAAAACTTTGAAACCACGTGGCAGTAACGACCACAGAACCCCCCCCCCCCCTCTATTTACATGAATGGTTTGGTCCATTCGCAACGACCACAGAACCCCCCCCCTCTATTTACATGAAATGGTTTGGTCCATTCGCAACGCCAAAGCGAACGGCGAACGGCTAAATCGCCATAGCTCGGTAAGTACTTGTCCGATTAATTTCAAACCTTGAAAAGGCACATCCTCGGGTCCCCAGCAATATACCTGGCAAGTTTAAAGTATATCGGACCCGTGGTTGTCGAGAAACAGCGGTCACAGACAAACATACAAACACACATACACACATACACACAGAGATTAATGGAATTATAGATAGACTAGGGCATGCCCGTACTATATATAAGCTAGGACGTGCCCGTACGTGGGTGCCCGTTCCTTGCCAAAAAAAAAAAAAAAAAAAAATTTGTGTAGGGGTGTGTGTGTGTAAACATCCTAGGGCGTGCCCGTACGTGGGTGCAAAAAAACATGCGTGCAAACAACAACAAAAAAAAACTTTGAAACCACGTGGCAGTAACGACCACAGAACCCCCCCCCCCTCTATTTACATGAATGGTTTGGTCCATTCGCAACGACCACAGAACCCCCCCCTCTATTTACATGAAATGGTTTGGTCCAAAGCGAACGGCTTGCGGTGTTTGGTAAAGAAATCGCCATAGCTCGGTAAGTACTTGTCCGATTAATATGAAACCTTGAAAAGGCACATCCTCGGGTCCCCAGCAATATACCTGGCAAGTTTCAAGTATATCGGACCCGTGGTTGTCGAGAAACAGCGGTCACAGACAAACATACAAACACACATACACACATACACACATACAAACATACACACAGAGATTAATGGAATTATAGATAGATGGTGGCTTTGTATGTAGCCTGCACCTTGATGAATTTGAATTGTCTATTGTTTGACTTTGAGTGTTGAGATCGTCGAGAGCTGAGTGTTGAGATCCCTTCCAAGGTAAGACCTATTTTTAAATTGCTGTTGTGATGAGCACCTGTGAAGGAGGCGCTGCATCTCAAAGTATGTCATTTTCAGATGGGGATGTAAAAGCTGGATGTCCCTTCCGCATATATTACGTATGCACATGTTGTAAAGGAAGACCTGCTGCTCAGCAGGGTAGGTTGTGCTACAGTGTTATAAGCACAAGAACGTAGCATCCATGATCCATAAAATCTAGGGGAGGAGGTGGTTGAGGGTGATCCATTCACAAATGTGTGACGGAGCTGGTTGCCGGCAATCAGCAGGGATCAGGTGCCCCACCTCCTGATTGATACTGGGGCTCATATCAAATATAAACTCAATAAGGTCTTGTATAAAACGCTTCACTGGTGTGGGACCAGGAATGATGTATGATGTAGGCCACTCCAGCTATTACCTCACTGATCCTGACCAACAGGAAGTGCCTGTGCCATGACATCCACACTACACAGACAGGGTGGTGTGTGGCAAGCACACCCTGTTGGTCAGGATCCATATCGCAGTAGCTGGTGTGGCATTTCATTCCAAGTTGCACAAAAGGTAAGGGAGTTTATATTTCTTTGTACTGCATTTCCTCGTTTTCGCTGCACAGCAGGAACGATTATTGCAAAAACAGTAGGCCCAGGCATAAAAGTGTAACACTGTTTTTTCCCCAATGGGATGTCATCCGCAGTAAATCTCCCGAAGAAAGGGAATGATTTTCTCAGCACATACTTATTACACGCCAAATTTAAGCGACAATTCTGCCAGGATAACCACAACATTAGCATGATTCAAAGAGAAGTTTCACCTTGTACTTTTCATAACTCTCAAGTATTTTGATCAAATGGAAGCTGCATTTTTGTCTTTCAGCTCGTTGCGGGCACCGTGCTTCCCGGATCCATCATCGGCCTAGGAAGAAAGTACCGATTCTACAACACGTCATTTCACATGTACACGCTCGACAGACCCACACACACGCACACATTCTAACAGCACTCACTCGCATTGTCGAGCGGAGTTGGCTCAACATCTTGCCTGTTCTATGTTCTTTTTGGCGGTTTGATTACTTTTGGCCGCAAAATGAAAACGATATTGCTTGCCTTTGTAGTAGTCACTGGAGGATGTCCAGATAAATCACTGTGCTCTTTAAATGCTGCCATGTGAGTAAACCTAATTAAATGCAAAATATATTGGGTGTCGAAGAAAGCAAACGGACTTTTTGTTGCAAGCAGAGCTGGTGCCACAAAAGCAGTCCTTGAAGCTCACTGGTTTAGTCAAGCAGTTGTCAAAGAGCCAAAGCAGTTGTGCGTTCCCAAGGCTGCGGTGGGCATTCTCCGAGCAGCGGATTTCAAAAATGGCAGGTCACTTCCAGTGCTGGCTTCCAGTCTTCTGCAATATTCAAAGATAATGTGATTAGTGATATTGGGAGGTGCAGTTACGCCATTGCAAGATAGGATTACGAGCTCAACTTTCTTCAACTATCATTGCATCGAGTTAACACACGGATTTTGAACCTTATAAACGGTCAGGTAATCTATGTAAAGACGCAGGTATGGTATTTGAAAACCTCATAACCCTGATCAACTAATTCGTTTCTACTTTTCCATGGAATTGCCTGCAGCTGAAGCATCGTAATGGAAAGTTATCCGGGATCGGAGGATGCAAATCATCAATTGTCAGGAGGATCAAATGATTCCATGCATGATTGTACTCAGGATGAAATTGAGATGCCGGGTAACTCACATGACTTGGGATGGACAAAAAGACTAACTAAACCGTTAGTCCATGAATTTTGCCAAGAGTCTGGACCACAACACAATCTTCCAGTCGATGCTTCTCCGCTAGATTACTTTTTTCTACTCTGGCCAGAATCTTTGTTTGAGACAATTGTACGAGAAACCAACCTTTATGCAGAACAGCGCATTGCAGAGTCTGGCAAAGCAGACCCACTGTGGTTCCCAACGAGAAAGAATGAAATGATGGCTTTCTTTGCCCTTGCGATCATGATGGGAATCAAGTCCGTCCCCCGGCTTTATTGCTACTGGACCAGAAACCAGGCTCTGCGGTGCGAGTGGATCTCCGGGACAATGTCGCGTGCACGTTATGCCAAAATCAACCAGTACTTGCAGCTACGAGACAATTCTTGCCAGCCCCTGCGGAATCATCCTGACTATGACCCAATATACAAGGTGCGTGATATGATCAACGTGGTTAAGAGGAATTTTTCACGGTGGTACTGCCCTCGTAGAGAGTTGAGCGTTGATGAGGGCATGATTCCATTCAAGGGGCGCCTTTTCTTTAAGCAGCACATGCCGAGAAAGCCCGTGAAGTGGGGAATCAAAGTGTGGGAACTCTGCGAAGCCGAGACTGGTTATTGCCTGAATTTTGGCATTTACACTGGACGCAACCGCCAAGAGAGGCCTACAAAAGGCCTTGGCTATCAGGTCGTGATGCACTTGTTGCATGGCTACCAAAACAAAAATCACCATGTTTACTTTGACCGTTTCTTTTCCACGCCTGAGCTTCTTGAAGACTTGCTTTACCAGCACGGCACGTACGCCTGCTCCACGGTCAATCTCAATCGTCGAGGTATTCCACCATCGGTAAAAGAGCTCAACCTTCAATGTCGTGGTGATGTGACCTACTTTCAGAAAGGCTGTCTGCTGCTTACGATGTGGCGTGACCGACGTATAGTGGCTATCCTGTCTACTAGCCAGGTTGGAAGGATGGAGCAGATGCCTGATGGGAAGCGTAAGCCACAGGCAGTAATTCGGTATACCCAGTACATGGGAGGTGTTGATCGATCTGATCAGTACCGCAGCTACTACTCTGTCGGTCGCTCCTCCAAGAAGTGGTGGCGATACATCGTGTGGTTTCTCATGAACCTTGCCATCGTTAATGCATGGCTGTTGTTCCGTGAATCGAAACATGCACCACCTCCGACCAAAAACTATGACCACCTTCGTTTCCGACTCGATTTGGCTGAGCAACTCCAAGCTGGTTTCTCACGGCATAGTCTCCAAAGGGGCCGAAAAGCTCGTGCGAAGGTTAGCGAGAGATGCGTGAAGGCCGTCGGTGCCCACCGCTTGTTGAGATTGCCACGGCACAAGAGGGCATGCCGTGAATGCTCCAGAAAAGGTCGCAGAACACCTTCCGGTGGGCAAATTAGAACGTCTTTTAGTTGCAACCTTTGCGATCTTCCACTGTGCCGTACCCTTTGCTTCAATGAATACCACAGCAGCATACCTTGCACTGAACCAACTACAAACAGCTCTAGCCTAGGAAATGAGTGAAGATAGTTTGCAATATGTGCTGCAAATGCAGAGGCCATTGGACTACCAATGAGAACTTAAACAGACAGGTAAAGATTCTTTGCATTCATTATTAAATTCTCAAGACTGAGCAAATAATGAGATCTGAAAAACCATCTGTTTTTTTACCAAATGTTTTCCGATTTTGGAATTAATATTGACAATAACTGTTCTTACATCATCGGTTCGTACAGGTGGCTCGGAACTTGAAGGGTCAATGACAAATGTCTTGCAGTGTTCATGCGGACTTCTACCATCGTGACGTAATCGTAGTGGATGAAACATACTCGGGTAGCTGCCTGCTAATGGGTGTTTTGTAAAAGAACGATAAACAGTACCGCAACTCCTCAAACACGTCCTGATGGATACCTCTGCCTGAGGAACCGATGAAACCTGGAGATTTATCCGCAGACACAGTGAGGACTGGAGGCAATTCGAGGGAAATGAAAAGCAACAATCTCAAACCATCGTTCTTTCAATACCTGTGCGCAATTTGCTTCAGAACCTAAGAAACTGTGATAACGCTGATATTATATTTTTTATTCATTCGCAATCTTAGGAGCCATCTACATATTACACACACAAAAATAGTGAACTTTTTGGTTTCCTAAATCTCATAATCCCTTACATCTCCTCTGACATTCCTTTGCTTTTCACCCCATTTCAGTCTAACTCTCATTTTTTTTACATAAAGGTGTACACTTGTGTTTGGTTGTACAAGGTTTATGTCTGTTTGAAACAAGTGTTATTTTGAGGTATAGTGAAAGTTTAAAGGTATTCTACAGAGTTCTCTCTTTTCCTCCCCAATATCCTTCCTCTTCCCTTCCTTTTCTCAAATGACAATTTACTTCACACCCACCACCCCTCCTCTGTATCCAATATATAAATGGCCGCCACTACGAGGAAAACGATTGCAGAAGGTTCTACAAAACTTTCATTCATTTTTTTTTTCCTTGCATCGGGATTCCGCACAAATTTTGACTGAAATTCAGGACGTGGAATTTGTCGACGTCATTTTGAGAACAAACGTCACAAGAATGCGATCTTCTGTTCTTAGCTTCATAACTCACCGACTCCAGAATGCAACTTGAAATTTGTAGTTCGGAAACTTGAAATGCTCGTAGTTGCAGACGATTCGATAGATGTGTGACGTGTTTCCTTGGCTAGTGTCAAATAACGTCGTGAATCAAGTCGTTTGTTAATTCGAGAATTGGAGGCAAGAAAGAGGTCATTGTGGGTAGGTCTTACAACCAATCGCTATGTAGGAGTAGTGACAATCATGAATAGGAAAGGCAAATATGATTCCAGGGTGTATGTGCTAATGCAAAAGTATTGAAATACCAATGAAAAAGGCCAACCACTGCCAAGGCCAACCCCTGCTCTGCAGGGGAAAATGGCCTCTAAAGGTGGTTCTTCTTCTTCTGCAATCAAAAATATTGTTTTCGCGAAACAGAGAAATCCTAATATGACTCAGCGAGAGCATTATGTGTGTGCAATGTGGGTTCCCGTACTATCTGAAAAATGTATTCGTTTGGTTATCATGTTATGTAAGTGAATGAGAGGTAGGATTGACAAGGCTGGAATATATTAAATGGTGTCATCAGTAGTTCAAGATATAAAGTGAAATGTTTTTAAAATGTTGAAGAAGAACGAGTGTGTCCGCGAGATAAAAAGACGTCATGCCAAAATGCCATACGTAGGTACCAGTAGGTACCATGAACACAGTAGGAGCGCAGTTTATACCATGGTATATTTCATCATGGCTTTTTGGTCTCTGTAATCAAGGTGACTTTAACTTCCATCAAGCATTTCCAGCTGCATTTCAACATCATCATCATGATCAGTACAGAAGTAGAGGACTGGGTCCTGTTGAAATCTTCCTGTCTTCACATCCTTTCGTTGATAAATTTGGGAAATACTTATGAGGACTGCAAGACAGATCTTGCGCAGGCTAAACATCCTGGGTACCTCGCCCACCTACGGTGGATGGAGGATATGTTTTCACGCTTGTTTGTTTGTCTGTCGGCCTGTCTGTCTGTGAGCAGGATATCTCAAAGGGTTATGGATGGATTCAGATGAAACTTGGTGGATGAGTTGGGTAGATGACTAAAACAGGCCGATTCGATTTTGGTTCAGGTCCGAATCCAGATCTGACCTATCAGTGGGATACAAAACGTAAACTGTTCAGCCTGGTGGAGGTATGCTCTCTCCATCGAGTGCTATTCTAGTTTGGCAATGTTTCTAGGAGTGCAAATCGAAATGTGCTGTACTGCACGTCATATGACCCATGAATAGATTTTACATCCATACAATGCAAGGGGTCCATGGTACGGGCAAGGGATGTTAAAATAGTCGAGTCTTACACCTGACAAATATGCATTTCCAAAATGTTTTTTCCACGTTTTGATGAGTGCAATGAGTGCATTTTGCCGAATAAAAGACGAGGATAAGGAGTACGGTACGCAAAAGTTATAGTAGGTTTAACCACAACCAAAGCCCTTCCATGCACAGGAAATACGTATATCGATAGCTCCAAATGCAACAGAAACCAACTCTTCTTCAATATTTGCTCCATTTTTTGTAGTGCGTTGTCCCATTGCAGTGTACATTGCGGACAGCTCTGCAATTCAGGGAGACCCCAAATGATGTCTCATTGTACACAAATTCCATACAAATGTGCATCAACTGCTCCACCTAGTGATTGGAGAGGTACACACATGACAGATACGTACCCATTCAAACCATCGTGAATTGTGCTCATTTCAGGTTCAGGGAAAAGTACACATTCCCCTTCTGCATTAAAAAAAATTCCCGGGAATTGTGCTCAAGTCCGACCAAGATCCTGCTAGAAAGGCACTCGGAAGAGAGCGTACCTGCGCTAGGCTGAACAGTTCACGTTTTGTATCCCACTGATAGGCCCGATCTGGATTTGGACCTGAACCAAAATCGAATTGGCTTATTCTTGTCGCCAAACCAACTCATCCACCTAGTTTTGTTATAATCCATCCACACCTTTTTGAAATATCATGCTATATGTCGTTTTTGGCTGCATATCTCAATGATGAAGAATCACTTAGGAAGATTTTTAAAAAATTCTCTGATCGGATCCCCATCTTTACCAAAATCAAAAAATTTCTCAGTGTCACTCAACCAACCTTTCCACCAAGTTTTGTCCGAGTCCGTCCACAAGTTTTTAAGATAACCTGTTCACAGACAGACAGACAGGGGTGAAAACAAGCTCCGTCGACCTTTGGTGGCGGACGCAATTAACGAAGTGCGCCATTTGTCGGTAAGAAGAAAAATAAAAAATACATTCAAAAACATCCAAATGTCTTCTTCGATTGAAATAAGAAGCAATCAAATGTCGACGAAATGATAACGATTTCTTTCAATACCCTTTCACCTGCATTTAATTTGCCATATTCAATGAAAGATGCATTTGCTTGGATATTCATGTCCATTCCAAAGACGTCTGCTTGTTACGATAAGTGTGTGGAGGGCTGACAGGAGAGCCGAGAGGTATGCACACTCACCTTTCAGCTGCCTAACCTGGCTTTGATTCTCCACTAAACTATAAATTGTCTCGGTGATTCACAGTCAGGGCAACGCATCAATGTCCCTCGGATGGATGGTAAGTCGGAGGACCCATCTTCCGGAATTGACTGTTGATGGATGTTAAAAGATGAGTTGACGGGTTATTGCAGGGACCTTAAACAAATTCCAAATTCCTGCCGCATTCAGTCCATTGTTGGGCCTGAGCAGCTGGTTTGGGAAGACTTGGGATGAATTAATATTCCCCGGCTATTGAAGAATTAGTAATAGTAGTAGTTTGATGTCTGTGTGAAATGAATCATTGATCCGCGGTTCTTTTCTTGCTCAGTGTTATTTGTTAAAGGGATGTCGTCACCGTGTGCTGGAATAAAGATATGACACTGTATACTGGACTGGAATGGCCTGCTGTCATGTCTGGCTTTCTTTCTAAAACAAAGACAGCTAATAGCCCAGCGGCTAAGTCGAAAAATATGGCAGTATATTTCACTTTGTGGAGAAATTATGAAACTTTGCACACAGGTTGGGGACCCCAGTAGGAACATTTTTCGATTAGGACCCAACTCAGCATAGGCCAAAGGTCAACAACTTTGTCAAATTTCTAAAATCCTCAATTTTCATCTGATTGACTTGAAATTTGAAGAGCATTTACATATCAGGTCACTGAATACAACCACCAATTATTTTTGAGGTCAACATAGGCCAAATGGTCAACATAGGCCAAAGGTCAACAACTTTGTCAAATTTCTAAAATCCTCAATTTTCATCTGATTGACTTGAAATTTGAAGAGCATTTACATATCAGGTCACTGAATACAACCACCAATTATTTTTGAGGTCAACATAGGCCAAATGGTCAACATAGGCCAAAGGTCAACAAGTTTGTCAAATTTCTAAAATCCTCAATTTTCATCTGATTGACTTGAAATTTGAAGAGCATTTACATATCAGGTCACTGAATACAACCACCAATTATTTTTGAGGTCAACATAGGCCAAATGGTCAACATAGGCCAAAGGTCAACAAGTTTGTCAAATTTCTAAAATCCTCAATTTTCATCTGATTGACTTGAAATTTGAAGAGCATTTACATATCAGGTCACTGAATACAACTAGCAATTATTTTTGAGGTCAACATTGGCCAAAAGGTCAACATAGGCCAAATTTCTAAAATCCTCAATTTTCATCTGATTGACTTGAAATTTGAAGAGCATTTACATATCAGGTCACTGAATACAACTAGCAATTATTTTTGAGGTCAACATTGGCCAAAAGGTCAACATAGGCCAAATTTCTAAAATCCTCAATTTTCATCCGATTGACTTGAAAAGGAACGATCTTGAATGACCTGGACATGGTTTATGGTTTTCCACCTGTAAAAGAAAACATGCGTTAATACAATAATGATAACGAACTTTGATGTCTGCAAAGAACTTTCTTGCATAAAAAAGGAAATCTTCTGTCTTAACCTAAACTAATGCAAACGGATGGCAGCACTGAAATAATATGGGGTGCTAAGTAAATTCATATGGGGTGCTAACTGATCACCTGTTCACCCAAATTGTCATGGGGTTCACCCAAATTGAGGTTATGTTTTCACCGCTGTTTCACCTGTCTGTTTGTGAACAAAATATCTCAAAAAGTTGTAGATAGATTCGGACGAAATTTGGCAGAGATGTAGCGTATATAACAAGGACGAAATTATTAGATTTTGGTGAAGATCCGGATTCGGATCCGGCTACTAGAATTTTAAAGTGATTCTTCACCATTGAGAGATCGGACCAAAACCGATACATAGCAAGATATCTCAAACAGTTATGGATGGATTTGGACGAAACTTGGTGGACTGGTTGGGTGTCTGACAAGGACGATTCGATTCGATTTTGGTTAAGATTTGAATACGGATTCGGATATGAGAATTTTTATTTTTTTTTAATTTGGGAGATAAGGCCAAAAACGATACATAGCAGGATATCTCAAAAAGTTGTGGACGGATTTCGACGAAACTTGGTGAACCGGTTGGGTGTCTGACAAGGACAAACAGGTTCGATTTTGGTGAAGATCTCAATATGGATTCGGATATGAGAAATATTTAATACTTAAGTGATTCTTCACCATTGGGAGATAGGGCCAAAAACTAGACATAGCAGGATATCTCAAAAAGTTGTGCATGGATTTGGACGAAACGTGGTGGACAGGTTGTGTGTGTGACAAAGAAGAATCTATTCAATTTCGGTGAAGATCTGAATATGGATTCGGATATGTCAATTATTTAATTTAAGTGATTCTTCACCATTGAGTGATATGACCAACCAGGTGGAGGTATGCTCTCTACTGAGTGCCGTTCTAGTTTTGTATGCAAAATGTGGCTGCTGGTTGCATCATTACTGAGAGCGCATCTGTGTCGCTGATGCAGTGCCCCCTGTTACCAGCAAGCAGGTACTAATTTTGCTGACCTCGGAAGGATGACAGGCTGAGTCAACCCACCTGGTGTTATTTAACAAATGGTGTTATACAACCCACCTGATTGTATTATTGGATGCCACATTTCCAACCCACCTGGTGTTATACAACCCACCTGGACAGCCAGGGGCTCAAACTCAAGAACCTAAGATCTCAAGCCAGCCACCTTAACCCTAAAGCCAACACCAGAGGTGTGTTCAGTTACTACGTTTCTTGTAGATTGCTCGTCAAGTCGCTTAAGCACTCAAGTAAGCACTCCATTTAAAACTGTAGATAAGGAACGACTGGCCTGGCAAGTGTTAGCTGGCTGACTAGTAAATGAACACGCCCCAGGCCTACAATGCATAGAATAATACTTCAATTAAAAAAAGAAGATTTTAAAGATCGTTAAAAAACCGGAAGTTTAGCACAACTGAAGTAGTATTAAATACAGTGGCCTGCAAAAGTATTCACCCCGTACCAATAATGTCACATTTAGATTTAGTACACCCACTCTCCACAGGAGCGGCAGGAAGGGTCATGTTATTATCTTATATGCAGTATATAGATTACAGTAGATCTTGGCTTTGTTCCGTTAGTCTGTGGTGGATGCAATCCACCTACAATGCCTCAAGGACATCGGGATTCCTCCAAATTTCTTTCAGTTTCATGTTAAACAGCAGTTGCGACTTAATAAAAAGGCAATCAAATGTGTTTGTGATTTGTTTTAAAATTTTCTTCTGGTAGGGGTGCCACACTATATGCCACGATAAGCTATTTATACACACTAGGACGTGCCCGTACGTGGGTGCCCGTTCCTTGCCAAAAAAAAAAAAAATGTCTTCGCCCATGCATGCATGGGCGTGCCCATGGGCCCATGGGCGTGCCCGTAAGTGCGTGATGTGACCGTACAATGAATGTATCGTCCCGACGCCGCAGCTCGGATGGCGCTGCAGTTAATCGGGCCTGTATCGGCAGAGTTATTATAAACGTGTACTACAATCGATCGTACCTTACAGCGTCTGCTCGCCACGTTCAGCATCAGTACGTCGTCACTATGACTATCCGTAAGTCCGGAAGTGACGTCCTCATTTGACTGTCCGGAGGGTCGCATATCGCAGTTACGATGAATCGCAAATTAGTTTTAATTAGTTTTAAAACATAGTTTAACGCCAACATAGCGCCAACATAGTTTGCCAACGTGAAATAAATGAATACGCTCTCAAATGTGCCGTCCGAGGCAGAGTCTGTTCGCCACGTTCGGCACACGTGATAGCTCGCTGCTCTCTGATTGGTTGAATCGTTTTTTGGACATAGCTCGGTAACTACTTCTCCGATTAATATGAAACCTTGAAAAGGCACATCCTCAGGTCCCCAGCAATATACCTGGCAAGTTTCAAGTATATCGGACCCGTGGTTGTCGAGAAACAGCGGTCACAGACACACATACACACACACATACACACAGAGATTACTGGAATTATAGATAGATTAATACGGCGCTTGTCATAGGAGGAAAATACACCGGGAGGAGAGGGGGATACTATTTGAATTAATATTGTTTTAAACTAACAATAATATTATGCTATTGAAGCACGCGGTACTACGTGCGTGACTCGCTACCAAGGAGGAAGCGGACAACGCGGTGAGTTTACAGTTCTTTATTCCAAAGAGGTCACTGTAGCACTGGCGCGCTCCGGGCTGCGCGCCCGGTGTATATCCTGAGGCCACGCCTACCCCTCGGGCGTGGCCGCCACCCACTTGGTGCGCGGAATGATGTCACCACGCCAGTGGGCTTTCGTGTCCGCCACACGCACCCCCCCAGAATTCCCGCGCACCTGGAGGGCCAGTTTGCAGGGCAAACGGATGACCCGGCCGATGCGCCCTCTGGCGACCGGCGGCGTCCGGGGTGCAGGGATGCCAGGTGGGATGCCCCCGGCTGTACCCGGGATGGGTGCCGGACCGGGGGGCGGCGTGCCTGCGGGGCTGGGCGGTGCCGGGGGTCCGCCCGCAGGGGGGCGGCCCCGACGCGGGGGCCGAGCCACCGGCGGTGGGTGGTCCACGTCGAGGTGGGCCGGCTTGAGGCGGTCTATGGAGACCCGGTCAGGAGTGCCGCCGATGTCCAGGGTGAAATATTTCACCCCGGTCTCCAGCATGCGGAAAGGCCCGTCGTACGGGGGCCACAGTGGTGTCCGGTGAGCGTCGTGCCGGACGAAGATGTACTCCGCGGTGCGAAGCTCCGGGGCGACGTGTGTAGGTGGGTGCCCATGGTGCGCCGTCGGCACCGGGGCGAACCTCCGGGCGGTCTCCTGCAGCACAGAACGCTCCTGCGCTGCGGACCAAGGTGCCGTGGGGTCGGGGAGGAACTCGCCTGGCACCCGCAGCGGTTGTCCAATGACCAACTCCGCCGCGGATGCGCGCAGGTCCTCCTTGGGCGCCGTCCGGAGGCCCAGCAGGACCCAGGGGAGCCTGTCGACCCATCCGCCGTCGCGGAGGGTGGCCCGGAGCACGGCCTTCAACGAGCGGTGGAATTGCTCGCACAGGCCGTTGGCCTGGGGGTGGTAGGCCGTGGTTCGGTGCAGCTGGACCCTGAGCCCCCGCGCGACCGCGGCCCAGAGCTCCGAGGTGAACTGGGGGCCGCAGTCGGATGAGATGTCCGAGGGGGCGCCGAACCGGGCGACACAGGTGGCGATGAACGCCCGCGCGACGTCTGCCACCGTCGTCGCCGCCAAAGGCACGGCCTCCGGCCACCGGGTGGTGCGGTCCACCATGGTGAGGACATGGGTGAAACCCCGCGAGGGGGGCAGAGGTACCACCAGGTCCACGTGAACGTGGTCGAACCGACGTTCCGGCACCGTAAACGGGGCCAAGGGGGCCTGGGTGTGTCGGTGCACCTTTGCGTGCTGGCACGCGAGGCACGTCCTGGCCCAGCCGCGGACGGCCTTCCGGAGGCCATGCCAGACAAACTTGTCGGCGACCAACCGCTGGGAGGCCCTCGTGCCCGGGTGGGACAGGCCGTGGATGGCGTCAAAAACGTGGCGCTGCCAGCCTGCGGGCACGATGGGGCAAGGCCGCCCGAGGGAGACGTCGCAAACGAGGGCCGTGCCCGCGCCGTCGAAGAGCACCTCGGTGACGCGGAGGCCCGTGACGGCGGTCTGCAGGGCCTGGACCCCGGGGTCGGCGGCCTGGTCCGCTGCCATCTGAGCATAGTCGATGCCAAGGTGGACTGCATGGGCGACGGCCCGGGAAAGGCAATCGGCCACCGGGTTGTCCTTTCCCGCGACGTGCCGGATGTCCGTCGTGTATTCGGACACGGCTGCGAGGTGACACTGTTGCCGGGCCGACCACGGCTCGGCGACCTTGCCCATCGCGAAAACCAGAGGCTTGTGGTCGACGAAGGCCGTGAACGCACGGCCCTCGAGCAGATGGCGGAAGTGCCTGACTGCCAGGTGAAGCCCAAGCAACTCGCGGTCGAAGGTGCTGTAACGGCGTTCGGGTGGGCGAAGCTGCCGGCTGAAGAACGCCAGCGGTTGCCAAGCTCCATGCATCCATTGCTCGTACACCGCGCCCACCGCGTAGTCCGAGGCGTCGGAGGTGAGGGCGATCGGTGCATCGAGCGCCGGGTGCGCGAGCATGGTGGCGTTGGCCAAGGCGAGCTTCGCGCCCGAGACCGCCGCGTCCATCTGCTCGGTCCAGGTAACGTCACCTTTGCCCGGCTTCCTACGAAGGGCCTCGTGTAAGGGGCGCAGGAGCTGGGCAATGCGGGGCAGGAACCGATGGTAAAAGTTTACCATGCCCAGGAACTCCTGGAGCCCCTTGATCGTGCGGGGGAGCGGAAACCCCTTCACCGCCTCCACCTTGGCCGGTAGGGGAACGGCCCCGTGCCTGGTGATGCGGTGCCCCAAAAAGTCGATTTCAGCAACACCGAACCGGCACTTGGCGGGGTTCGCGATCAGGCCGTGCTGGCCCAGACGTTCGAAAAGCGTGCGGAGATGGTGTAGGTGCTCTTCGCAGGACGCGCTGGCGACGAGGATGTCGTGCAGGTAGACGTACAAAAAATCCAAGCCGCGCAAGACGCTGTCCATGAGGCGCTGGAATGCCTGAGCCACATTTTTCAAACCGAAGGGCATCCGAAGAAATTCGAAAAGCCCGAATGGCGTGATGACAGCCGTCTTTGGGATGTCCTCCGGCCTGACAGGGACCTGATGGTAGCCGCGTACGAGGTCCACCTTTGAAAAGAAGGACATATTCGCCAAGAGGGTGGAAAAGTCCTGAATGTGGGGGACGGGGTAGCGGTCGGGGGTGGTGGCGTCGTTGAGGCGCCGGTATTTCCCGCACGGTCGCCATCCCCCGCCGGGCTTGGGCACGATGTGGAGCGGGGACGCCCACGCGCTCTCGGAGCGCCGCACGATGCCGAGCCGCTCCAGCGTAGCGAACTCCGCTTTCGCTACCGCGAGCTTCGTCGGCTCGTGGCGGCGTGCCCGGGCATAGACCGGTGGCCCGGCGGTGGGGATGTGGTGTTCCACCCCGTGCTTGACGGTCCGCGCCGAGAAGGTCGGCCGCGTGAGGGCCCAGAAAACCCGCGAGGAGGCGGGCGAATTCGTCCGCTGCCGGAAGCGTACAGATGAACCTGACCGGAACGGAACCGCTCAGCAAGCCGCTCGGCGAGCCGCTCGATGAGCTGCTCTGTGAGCTGCTCAACGAGCCGGGCAGCGCACACGCGAGCGAGCTGAACGTCTCAGCCTGGACAAGCCTTCTGCGCTTTACATCGACCAGTAATCCATTAGCACATAAGAAGGCCGCACCGAGCAGTGCCATGGGCACGTCGGCCGTAACGAACGACCAACGGAAAACCTGCCCTCCGAACCGCAGAGAGAGACAGCGTTTTCCGTACGTGTGTATAGACGTACCATTGGCCACAAGCAGCGCGGGGCCCCGGCCCACGGTGTGCTTGTCGGACGTACCGGCAGGAATGACACTCACCTGCGCTCCCGTATCGCACAGGTAACGGCGCCCGGACAAGGTTTCCGTTATGTACAGCAGGCTGTTGGAATTGCCGACGCTCACCGTTGCCACTGAGCGCCGGCGCGCCCGTTTCCCGACCTGCCGAATGAGCACGGCGGGCGACACTGCCGAGCCTCGTGGCCGAACTTGGTGTGGAAGGAACACCAGGTGGGCAGCTGCGGCGTCAGAGGCCGCAGTTTTCTTCGCGGCGGCGGCGGTGGTGGTGGTGGTGGGCGGGGCGTGATGGCGGACACGAGGTGCGGTGCATCGGGGAAAGCTTCGGGAGCCTCGGGAGCGGCAACCACGCCAAGACTCGCCTGCGCGTCCAAAGCCGCGTAGTATTTGTCGGCCTCAGCAGCGAGCGCACGGGGTTCCGTTAACGCAGAACCAGCCAAAGTGAGGCGGACTCGTGCTGGCAGCTGGCGTCGAAACAACGCCCGGAATAGAGCGTTCGGGGTTTCGTTGCCCATGAGCGCCAGCATATGGTCCATATGGACCGACGGTCGCGTGTCCCCGATCTCGGGGAGGTCCAAGAGGCGATCGGCCCGTGCGTCCACCATAAGGCCGTATGTGGCGAGGAGGAGACGCTTGACCGCCTCATACTTGCCGTCGGCAGGTGGATTCCTTAGGACCGATACGGTGCGGGTGGCCGTGCCAGGCCCGAGGGCGGAGACCACGTGGCAGTACATGGTCTCGTCCACCGTGATGCCTCGAAGTCGGAACTGGGCTTCCGCCTGCAGGAACCAAACTTCGGCTTGTGATTCCCAGAATCCGGGGAGCTTGATGGAGACCGCGTTGGTAGCCATTGTTGCGGCTGTTTCGGGGAGTCAGCAACGGATGACTCGAATGTCGGAGGTCACCATTGAAGCACGCGGGACTACGCGCGTGACTTGCTACCAAGGAGGAAGCGGACAACGCGGTGAGTTTATAGTTCTTTATTCCAAAGAGGTCACTGTAGCACTGGCGTGCTCCGGGCTGCGCGCCCGGTGTATATCCTGAGGCCACGCCTACCCCTAGGGCGTGGCCGCCGCCCACTTGGTGCGCGGAATGATGTCACCACGCCAGTGGGCTTTCGTATCCGCCACACTATTATCATTTAGGTCGTTGTTACTTTTGTTATTAGAAGTGGCCTTGGAAAAATGACACAATTAGCCATCTGAACACGGATATACACCTTAACGCAGATTTTCGCCGCAAGGCGGACCTTTCTGCAAGGACCTTTCCACAAGGCGGAAAACCCCCTTTGGGAGGGAGGCAAATTAAGTCTCCACAACCTCCATTGTGTGAGTGTTAGTCCTCCTGTCAAGTTTGGTTGAGATTGGATAAGTAACGACCAAATGTATTGCGGCCACACAGACAGACAGACAGACAGGTAGACAGAGACAAACACCAAATTTGAGTTTTTATTATGATGATTGTGAATTATGCAGAAACAATTTTTCCAAATAAACATTTTTGCTCATAACTGAAGAGATCGATCTAAACTCTATTATAGTCGAAGGAGATGACATGTCAGGAATACCTGCAAAAAGCATGCACAAATTAAAATTTCCTGGTTGCAAGAGTATTCAGCCCCTACCAAAAATGCCACATTTCGATGAATGACGAATTATCATCTAACTATTCACTTGGGCAAACCACGTCTCAAAGTTGGTCTTCAGGATCTTTGGAATCTCCCGTGCTGAAGCTGAGTCCATGGGCCTACCATTTTCCCATCACAGCCAGGTCGGTGAAAACTACCTAAATCCAGGATCACTGCTCACCTCCACTCATTTGTTCCTCATTTTTCCATCTGTGGAACCAACTTCCACATTATTCCTCAATCTCATTCTTTCCTCCAGGTCCTCAGGAGATCTCTTCACCACAATCTTAGATCGTGCCCAATCCAAACCCATGATCTTTTTTGCCCTCATTAATGACCCCACCCCAATCCATCCTTCCAAATTTCCAGTTTTCCCTCCTGATAGTCTCTTTCTGTATCCATCTTATCCACCCTATGCAACCTTTCCTGCCCCCCATTCCTCCCCACACCTATTGTGTGTCCAAGTCTCCATCTCCATGTAGGCCTTCAGCTCTGATGTTGGTATTCCCCCCTCCCCTCCCCCTCTCTCTACTATTCATTTTGCATCCTGTTACATCCTGATCCGTTCAGTGCACTAACTCTTCCATGAACCTCGACGATGTATACAATTTTTTTTAACACACTCCGCCACCAACAGGTGGACAGAGGTTATGTATTCACCTCTGTGTGTCTGTCTGTTTATCTGTGAGCAGAATATCCCAAAAAGTTATGGACGGATTCGGAAGAAACTATGTCGACAGGTTGGGCGTGTGACAACAAGGACGAATTGATTCGATTTTGGTGAAGATCCAAATACGGATCAAAGTACAGTGCAATGTGGAGACAAAACTGCCATTAAAAGCCTGAGGGTTGCGGTGCTGAGAAATTGGTGCGAGTGAGCACACCAGTCGGGAGCACACCAGTGAGCACACCTGCAGCACACCCTCAACACCAGTCTCGGTCAAAGAGCCTCTTTCACACAGGAGCCCTGTTTTCTCCAGCAGTGGAAGATTATGAAGACCCCAAAACAGACTCAATTTGTGAACTGTTACAAGTAACAGCAAGAACATGTATTAGCTTGATGTAACCCATTGGTTGAACTGTTCAACTCCTGACATAGTCTTATGTTATAATTTTGGCAGAGGAACAAGAGTCAAAAAAAGAAGCCATATGGGATTTGGGATTTGCGGATATGGGATTTGCATCCATCCATATCTGCTTGTAAATATTCCCCTATTTCCTCAATACTTCCCAACTATCCCCAATCCCCCATTCCCTAGTCCCATTTTCTGTAAACAACACTCTGTAGACCCGACCTCCCCCTATTTCCCCCATTAAATGTCGTGCCCAGGTTCACCGCATCTCATGTAAGACAACTATAGGACATCTTGCTAGTTATTCTTAGTCTATGTCAGTTAAGGACTCGTTTCCATTAATTCTGACCCTTCGTTGCACCAGAATGTGATTGTATGGCACCGTTAGGAAGTTTAGGACCTTCTGATACCTCCCCGCAGCTCTTCCTCACGGTTCAGCAACAACAACAACAACAACAGCAACGGCAGCGGCGGGCACGGGAAGTGCGCGTCCTCACTCCGGCTTGGTTGGTAGGGGGTGTTGGGAGGGCACCAGGCCTTCCCAACGAGCCGCCATCGAACATGTGCTCGACGGGGTTACCAAATAGGGGCTCCCTGTCAGCTCCTCGTCAAGGGCGGAGCCCGGTAACCCCCGCACCCAATGGAAGCGGCGGACCGGCCCAAGTGGGGCGGAGCCAACCAGCCGAGGGCGTGTCACTCCCCGCTGAGCATGCGCAGGGAGAGGGAGGTGACGTCAGATGCGCGCTGAGCTTGAAGCAAGAAAGACGTCCCTTCCGAGTGCTGTGAGGCCTCCCCGCATCTTCTGAACCGTGCTTTATCCTGTCCCCGAGCCAAGGTGCACCTTGTGCTATCGACCTACCTGTCCCTTCCTGCCATCAATCCCTGTGTAAGTCCGCCTTGTTCCGTTTGTCTGTGGTCTGTCTGGGAATAGATAAGACGGTAATTAAGTGCCCATCTCTTCTGTGTCTTTACCTCACTGCCTTGTAATCTACCCCTTTTCTCCACCACTGTAATTATACCCTCCTCCGGAGGTCTTGAGAACTGTACCCCTTGCATCGTTTCCTCTTTCCCAGTCGTCGTGTCCTTTCTGTCATTGATTTGGCATAGCGCGATTTGGTCAACGTCTGGGTGGAATCGGGGTCTAGTCGGGGAATAACTGTTCGGTCGCGGCAATACCACCGCTCGGTAAATAACATCTAAACCGCGTCCGTAACAATTGGTGTCAGGAGTGTCGGATTCGGACCTGGGACTAAATTTGTTAGGCCCAAATTTTGGAACACCAATTGTGTTATTGACCGTAACAATTGGTGTCGGGAGTGAGATACGGACCCGAAGCGCGCTTAACGCGCTCAAAATTACAAGTCACCGAAATTTGATTTTGTTTTACAAAAAAACCCGAATTTGAAAGTCGCGCTATGGGAGATCAACACGGCTGGGTTCCGGTAGAGGAGAGTGAGGCAGGGTCGATCCAGGACTAAATTGAGGGACATGAGGAGAGCGAAGCAGTGAGGGCGGCAGGTTCGCAAAATGGCGTCCTCGCGCACGAGGTTACGGGCGCGCAAAATGGCGCCTCGCACATGGCTACGGCGACCGCGCCCGTGACCGTAGCAGTGCCGCTGGTGGATTCGAACCTTTTTTTCCTGCAAATGAGGGCCCTTATGGGACAAATGGGAGACCAAATTGGAGGTTTGAAAAACAGTATAGAGGCTCAGAGTGAGCAAATGGGGGTAATGGGGTCCAATAGCGAGAAATTGAGGGAGGACATGGGGTCCAATAGCGAGAAATTGAGGGAGGACATGGGGTCCAATAGCGAGAAATTGAGGGAGGACATGGGGGTCCAGATCGGAGGGTTAGGGAGTAGAATAGAGGGATTAGGAAACAAATTTGAGGGATTAGACAATAGATTAGGGGAAATAGAGGAGGGGTTAACGGGGGTAGAAAACAGAATGGCCGCTCAAGAGAATCAATTGGAAGGGATGAAAAAGGGGTTAGAGGGGTTAGAAAACAGTATGGAAGGCAAATTGAGGGACATGAGGGACCAAGCGGAAAGGGAAGTTAAACAAATGGGGCAGCAGATAGAGGGGGTCAGAATGGGGGTAGAAACTAAATTGGATGCTCACAGGAAGGAAATGGAGCAGATGAGGGTGGCATCTGGGCAGGAGATGCAAGTGATGGGAGAGGAGATCAGAAGAGGTGTGAGTGAGGAGGTCGGAGGAGTGCGCGAGGAGGTGAGGCACTGTAAGGAGCGCATGGAGAAGGAGGTGAGAAAGGGGACTGTAAAATTGCAAGGTGGTATAGAGGAGTTGACGCTGGGAGTAGAACAGCTGACAGTGGGACAAAAGGAGTTGGGGGACCAGGTAAAGAAGAACACAGCGGTAATAGAGGGTTTAAAATCGACACAGAAGGAGATGAAAAAGGACGTCGGGGTAATTAAAAAAGAGTGTCAGATGGTACGTGAGGGACTGACAACGAGGTTGGACGAGGTGACAGAGGTAATGGAGACGAAGGACCGGCAGGTGAGGACGCACATAGAAACGGTCAAGGTGGCCTTAGAGGACGAGCTTGAGGAGACGCACCGGGAAATAAAAGAGGTGAAGCAGAAATTAGAAGAAGTGGAAGAAGGGGTGAGCGAAATTAAGAAGCGACGGAGAGGGGATAAGAAAGAGATAAAAGAGGAAGGAAAAGAATTGGTCCAAAGTCTGTGTTCGGATCGTGATGATGTGCTCATTAACCGGATGAGGGATTCGCAGGTGATGGAGGAGAAGCGAAGAGAAAGAGGACCCGGTGTAAGTGGTGACCAATATGGTCGTGCGTATGATGCGCCAGGTGATTTAATAAGCTTGGGGGTCGAGATGGACCCGGGTGTTCGTGAGAGGCCGTTGGTGAAGTGTGCGACAGGTCTGGTGTGCGAAAAAGGAGGTGTGCGAGAAAGTCCGACTCTGGGGTGCATGGGGAAAGAGTGCGCTGTCAAAAGTAAGGAAGAGTGTACACCTGTGGTGAGTGTTACAGAGGGTGTAACGGGAGAGTGTGCATGAGAAAGGTGTGTAACGGACGGGTGCATGAGGAAAGAGTGCGCTGTAGAGAGTAAGGGTGAGTGCGCTGTCAAGAGTGGAGGTGAGAGTAGTAAGAGTGACACGGAGCGTGAGTTGGTTGTGACAGGTGAGAAAGGAAGCACACCTGGAATGGTAGAGCGTGTGTGGGAATGCACGCTGGAATTGGTAGTGAGGCACGTGGTTGGGTGTGCGAGTGAGAGCACACCTGTGATTGTCACAGAGGAGGTGACCGAGGAGGGGGCGCGAAGAGGTGTGTTGGTGAGGTGTGCGAGCGACGAATGTGTGCCAAGGTGTTCGGTGGTCAGGTGTGTGACCAAGTCTGTGAGTGGAATGAGTGTACCTGGGTGTGTAAGAGAAGGTGCAATGACCAAGAGCAGGGAAACGGCTGGATGTATGAGCAAGAAAGGGGTAGCGTATGCGTGTAAGCATGCAGGTGAGGCATCGACGGTAACCGGGTTAGCGGCTAGAGCGACTTATAGCCGAATCGGGCCCTCGGTGCGTGCCGGGCTTCGCGTGCCGCGAGAACCAGCAGGGATCCGAGCCACGGCGGGTTCGAAAGGACCGCCGTACGCGATCCACGCTGGGCCTCGCTTTGAACGGCCGCGTCCGTGCTCCACTAGGCGGAGCGGGCAGCCCGATAGGAAGGGTCGTCATGGCGACCACTTTTTGTTGAGGCATTCCGGCAGGTCGAGATCGGGCCATGGGATGGCTCCGTGCCGAGATGGTGCGTGGGACCTCGGCCCGGGTAAACCTCCTTCCCTGCACCGAATGCGGGACGTATCCAGCCGCTGGCACCAAACAACCCGCATTCATGGCTTGGCTGTACGAAGCCGAGCTTTAGAAGTGAATTGGCGCACCGAGAGGCATTAGTAAGTAGACTGTAATGACGAGGATAGTGTTTTGGCCCCGAAATTAGAAAAACAAAATTTGATGATTGGCAAAGGATTGGCAGTAATGATTGGCAGATGATGGGTAGTGATTGGCAAATTTTTGATTTGTTGAAATTTGATGTGCAAAATTGGTAGTGGGAGATGCCCCATGTGATGGGATGGCCAATCCACCATCCCTCACAGATGGGGCAAATGCGCTATAGATTATGGGGTGTATGGCAGTGAAAACTAGCCCGGGTGGGTTAGGTTATATTGTTAGGGATCTAGAGATTGACATTAGGTAACGTTAAGGTTAGTTAGTGACTGGTACCTGTAGTGGGGACGTAGTAGCTTAGTGTTTGATAACGACGTGGGAGCGCTGAGTGTAAGGGAAGACGGAGGAGCGCGAGTTTTAGAAGGGAGTAGACAGAGCAGATGATGCAGTGTGAATGGAAGTGCTGGTGAGCAGCTTCAAATGAGGCATCGGTGAGGCAATGCTCCGAGGTGTGTGTGAGTGTACAAGTGATGAATGAGAGAGCATTGCGGATGAGTGTCATGGTGAGTAGTGAGTGTTGTGGATCAGCGCGAATGCGCTTGGGGGAGAGAAGGGTGCAGGCGGCACCAAGTATGAGAGCACAGGTGTGCAAGTACAGGTGTGTGGAATATATGGAGCAGAGAATGAGTGGTGTGGAGAGAGTTGGAGTAAGTGGTACGGAGTGGTGTGCGTGGTGCGAAGGTGTGGATGGGGGAAGAGTGGACCCCATCACGGATACCCGGGGCGGGTAGTGTAAGTGTTAGGTAGAGGGTATAGGTAAATTGTGGTTGGATATTGGCATCTGTGGTGCGGGTGGAAGAATGGTGATTGGATGGGTGCATTAGTGTTGTGGAAATGGCTGGGCGTGTAGCCTGTTAGTGTGTGTAGTTGGTTTGGGCACTCCACCACTGTGAGGATGTCGGCCAGGTGAGGCCGCAGGTGGGCTCTGGGAGCCGTTAGTGTCAGTGGGTGCCTGAGGATCCCGGGTGTGGATCGGGCAGCCCGTGCCAGAGAGGGCACTGAGGGGGTGAGAGTGCGAGAGGGCCTTCCCCAGTTAGTTAGGTTAGGGTGAGGAGCAGGTAAGCTCGGGTGGCAACTACAGTGGTGGAGGTGTGCAGGTGGGTAGACCTGCTGGGAGAGCTACACGTCACAGCCCAGAAATTGTGCGAGAGCACCGAGTGTTGAATCGGGGGAGTGAGACCCCAAATTGAGAAGCACCACAGTTGGTCAATGGGAATTGGTTTTTAGAACCCATAGTGTAAGTTGGCCAATGGATTGGCAGGGAAAGACCCCGGGTAATGTAAAGTTGTTAAAGTCATTTAGGAAATAGTTAGGATTGATGAACCTGTCGCACCATACGCAGCCGCTTACCTGAGGTGATGCTGATGACTCCACACCTGTGTTTTCTTTGTTTTGTGTTGCAGGAAAGGAGAATTGCTGTTTGGATTTGTGAGACGCATCACGACGTGGATAAGACATTGGGGTGATTCCATCTCTCCCTCCTTAGGAGGGACTGATGATGAATTGGAGATGGCAGATTTTTATGAGAGTTGGAAATGGCAAATTTGATTGGTTAGGAGGGAGAGAAGACGAATTTGGTTTATGGGAGGAACGGGGAAGACAGTAGGGACGTTGTTGATGTGTAAAGTAGATGTTTATGAGTAGTGTTGTGTTTTGTGGATACAGTAAGGGGTAAAGGAGGGGCAATGTAGGCTACCTGGTGGGGGGGGGGGGGCGTACGGTAGGAACGTACCTGTCTCACCTGGTTCCCATGTGCCCCCAGTGTGCATTACCTTGTATTGCATGCACTTTTGCGCCCTTACCACCTTACTATGCCATACAGGTGAACCACTTTTAGTTGGCCCCCCTGACGGCCACAATTCAGAAATGGACGCGGTTGGCGCCTTTCTTTATTTCTAAAGAAGCCAGAAGGCCAAGTGCACTCCATGAAGGCAAGACCAGCGGCAGAACATCGGCCGGCTGCGACACCACCGGTGACCATGGACACTTAATTGTGCATTTTTATGAACACTTTATTGGTGCACCGGATGGTGCTGACTGTGCGTAATGGGGTGGTGCTTTTGGTGCTTGGATGGGGTGCTCTGCACATTATTAAAGGCCGTAGGGCCACAGGGCACTCGTGGGTTGGTGTATCGATGCTGGCATGCGTGCTCTCCCTATGCATAACATCTGCATGTGTTCCTCAAAGAACAGGTCCTGGATCGTAGTGTAAATATCAGTGTAGTCTTGTATAAATGATGCTCCCTACCGGCTGTATGTTTAGTTTGAGGATGCTTTCCGCGATTCGGTTATCCTGTGGGTGTGTTTCTGTTAGGAGAAGGGTGCAACGTCGCAGGGGGACATATTTACTCATTTGTGAACATCTGTAAAACTGTCGCACTCAGGGTTGAGTTAATAGTAGAGGGAACTACATCTGAGTGCCACACTAAAGTAGGTAAAAATTTATCGGGTCGGGCCGCCCCGAGGTAGAGAAGGGTGCAATGTTGCGGATATGGGATTTGCATCCATCCATATCTGCTTGTAAATATTCCCCTATTTCCTCAATACTTCCCAACTATCCCCAATCCCCCATTCCCTAGTCCCATTTTCTGTAAACAACACTCTGTAGACCCGACCTCCCCCTATTTCCCCCATTAAATGTCGTGCCCAGGTTCACCACATCTCATGTAAGACAACTATAGGACATCTTGCTAGTTATTCTTAGTCTATGTCAGTTAAGGACTCGTTTCCATTAATTCTGACCCTTCGTTGCACCAGAATGTGATTGTATGGCACCGTTAGGAAGTTTAGGACCTTCCGATACCTCCCCGCAGCTCTTCCTCACGGTTCAGCAACAACAACAACAACAACAACAACAGCAACGGCAGCGGCGGGCACGGGAAGTGCGCGTCCTCACTCCGGCTTGGTTGGTAGGGGGTGTTGGGAGGGCACCAGGCCTTCCCAACGAGCCGCCATCGAACATGTGCTCGACGGGGTTACCAAATAGGGGCTCCCTGTCAGCTCCTCGTCAAGGGCGGAGCCCGGTAACCCCCGCACCCAATGGAAGTGGCGGACCGGCCCCAGTGGGGCGGAGCCAACCAGCCGAGGGCGTGTCACTCCCCGCTGAGCATGCGCAGGGAGAGGGAGGTGACGTCAGAGGCGCGCTGAGCTTGAAGCAAGAAAGATGTCCCTTCCGAGCGCTGTGAGGCCTCCCCGCATCTTTTGAACCGTGCTTTATCCTGTCCCCGAGCCAAGGTGCACCTTGTGCTATCGACCTACCAGTCCCTTCCTGCCATCAATCCCTGTGTAAGTCCGCCTTGTTCCGTTTGTCTGTGGTCTGTCTGGGAATAGATAAGACGGTAATTAAGTGCCCATCTCTTCTGTGTCTTTACCTCACTGCCTTGTAATCTACCCCTTTTCTCCACCACTGTAATTATACCCTCCTCCAGAGGTCTTGAGAACTGTACCCCTTGCGTCGTTTCCTCTTTCCCAGTCGTCGTGTCCTTTCTGTCATTGATTTGACATAGCGCGATTTGGTCAACGTCTGGGTGGAATCGGGGTCTAGTCGGGGAATAACTGTTCGGTCGCGGCAATACCACCGCTCGGTAAATAACATCTAAACCGCGTCCGTAACAATGTATTAGCTTGATGTAACCCATTGGTTGAACTGTTCAACTCCTGACATAGTCTTATGTTATAATTTTGGCAGAGGAACAAGAGTCAAAAAAAGAGGCTTTCTTCTATGAATAATGAAATGAATAAATAAACAATATATTTGATTATTTTTGATTTGCTGAAATTGTGCTTACCTAGAGACAACATCTTCCAACGCTTTAATTATTGTGTTACCTGTTCATATCTCTTTCCACAATGGCAGTAGAGTAAATTGCATTACAGGATGTTAGTATTGTTAAAAAAGGGAGATGTTAAGGGTGTTAGCTTGTTTGATAACACCACCTAGTGGATGACTATGGCAGGACAATGCCGTGTACATGTCCCTCCAGAGTTACCTCCGGGCCAGGTGTAATGGACCTGCAACATGGCTCACTGGAACCAATACTGGCTCTGTGTCCTTTTATATAAGCATCTAAAACAAATGCTCCTTGGAGACAATAAATTGCGTTAAAGTTGCTGCAAATTGATCCAAACTACCAGAAAATTCCTAACCCTAATCCTAAGTGCCTTAATTTAGCTCTTTCAACCAGTGCAATAATAAATGGCTTCCTTTTATGTTTCTATCGTAGTATTTTAACAGCTAGTTAAGGTATTTTACCAGCTTCCCTGTCTCCCCCACCCCCTCTCCCTCCCCTCACATCACATCCCGCTCCCTTTCCCACTCCCTTGTCTCTCTCCCACTCCCTCCCCTCCCCTTACATCCTGCTACCTACCCCACTCCCCTGTCTCTCTCCCACTTCCTCCCCTCCCCTTACATCCTGCTACCTACCCCACTCCCCTGTCTCTGTCCCACTTCCTCCCCTGCCCTTACATCCTGCTACCTACCCCACTCCCCTGTCACTCTCCCACTCCCCTGTCTTTCCCCACTCCTCTGTCTCTCCCCGCTTTCCCCCACCCCTCCCCCTCTCTCTCCCCCCCTACCCCTCCCCCTCTCTCTCCCCCACGCTCCACTTGTTGCCTTTACATCCCGCTCCCTACCCCACTCCCCTGTCTCTCACATACTCCCACCCCTCACATCTCCATCCCTCCCCCACTCCCCTGTCTCTCCCCCACTCCCCTGTCTCTCTCCCACTCCCCTGTCTCTCCCCCACTCCCCTGTCTCTCCCCCACTCCCCTGTCTCTCCCCCACTCTTCACTCCCTGCCCTCACATCCCACTCCGTCCCGTCACATCCCACTCCATCCCCTGACATCCCACTCCCTCCCCTCACATCCCTCTTCCTACCACACTCCCGTCTCTCCCCTACTCCCCCCCCTCACATCCCACTCCCTCCCCCACTCCCATCTCTCCCCTACTCCCATCTCTCCCCTACTCCCTCCCCCACTCCCATCTCTCCCCTACTCCCTCCCCCACTCCCCTCTCCTCTCTACATGTCCATGCCCTACCCTTTTTAAACGGCTGTAATTTCCTTTTCAGTTTTTTTTTTTTTTTGCTTTGGCTATTCAGGGCTTCCAGCAAGTTACAAATATATTAGAGGATAAAAATTAAATACTATACAATATGAGTTCCCTTACAAGGAAATTGATGCAGGACGTCATTAGTCCCATTGAGTACTATGCTGTGGTTGCCAACCCATGGTTCTTTCTCTGTGCCAAAACTCCCTCTCTGCCCCTCACCTTTCTACGTACGTAATAAATAGATGGTTCGATAAGGAAGTTGATTTAACTGTTAGGCATTTGCATTCCATTGCTGTTCATCAAAATATTACTACCTCCACCACCAAAGGTGGATGGAGGTTATGTTTTCACCACTGTCTGTCTGTCCGTTTGTGAACAAAATATCTCAAAAAGTTGTGGACGGATTCGGACGAAATTTGGCAGAGATGTAGTGCATGTGACAAGGACGAAACGATTAGATTTTGGTGAAGATCAGGATTCGGATCCGGCTACTGGAATTTTAAAAGTGATTCTTCACCATTGAGTGATATGGCCAACCAGGTGGAGGTATGCTCGCTACCGATTGCCGTTCTAGTTTCGAGAAGTTCGAATGTCCGATGAAAAACATGCTTTGAGGGAAGACTGTTCCATGGTTCAGGTACGAATCCAGCATCTTAAAAGGTCCGATTGTTTTGAATCTTCTTCATCTTCCCAAATGAAAACCAACGAGCCCTTCTCGGTTCCCAAACAACTCGTGCTCGTCTAATAAAAGCAACATTGCAATTTCCCAACGTCTGCGCTCGTGGGACACCTCGCTGCCTCTCGGATAATTTCGCAATTATTTTTGACAAACATTCGAGTCATACTTTAAATTGCCTCTCGCCAATAATATTACATTTATCTCCAGGATGGAACCGTTTTAGAAAATTTGAGTTTTCCATGTAATTGACGATTTCAATCTATTAGTTATTTGTTTAATGAAGCGTCCGCAATAAAAATGCATGTTCAGGGTGAATGTGATTTAGATTGCATCGACAGAATGTTAAATAAATATATTCAAAGAACGGGGTAACGTTACAAAATTGGGAAGATTTTGTTTTTCTCTTGATTTGGTCCCAATTATTTATTTACGAAAAAGTGTTAATTAATCGACCGAGTATGTCGTATTGCTCAGACAGGTGGGGGTCGTGCACATACCTTTGAGCTGTCTCGTCCGGGTTGTGTTCCTCTATTGACTTCGTATTCACCTGTGGGGTTGGTGCTTCGTAGGTCGGGTGTCGCATCACAAAGTGCGCCGTCCCTCTGACGGACGTTAGGTTTGGTGTCCCCTGTCCCGATTGCATTAATTGGGGGACGACACGTTGATGCCTCGATTTTGCGAAACAAAACAACAGGTTTATAGCCGAGATGAGATTCAAACCCGGGCTGGACAGCAAACGGGTGAGTGCGTTTACCTCCAGGCTATCCTGCCAACATTATAGGTAACCAAATGAAGAAAAAAATCCAAAAACATAGCACATAAATGTCAACCTTTTATCTCTACACCAGAAAGAGTACCCGTCCCAGGTGACAGGAAAACCTAGCAAAAGTATCCTCCTCCTCTCTGCCGCTTCCCTGTCTCCTCCATTCCCTGCTTGCTCCCCCACTCCCCTGTCTCTCCCCCTTACCTGTCTCCTCCATTCCCTGTCTCTCCCTACTCCCCCACTCCCATCCTGCTCCCTCTCCCACTACCTTGTCTCTCCCCCACTACCTTGTCTCTCCTCCACTACCTTGTCTCTCCCCCACTACCATGTCTCTCCCCCACTCCCTTGTCTCTCCCCCACTCCCTTGTCTCTCCCCCACTCCCTTGTCTCTCCCCCACTCCCTTGTCTCTCCCCCACTCCCTTGTCTCTCCCCCACTCCCTTGTCTCTCCCCCACTCCCTTGTCTCTCCCCCACTCCCTTGTCTCTCCCCCACTCCCTTGTCTCTCTCCCACTCCCTTGTATCTTCCCAACTCCCTTGTCTCTCCCCCACTCCCTTGTCTCTCCCCCACTCCCTTGTCTCTCCCCCACTCCCTTGTCTCTCCCCCACTCCCTTGTCTCTCTCCCACTCCCTTGTATCTTCCCAACTCCCTTGTCTCTCCCCCACTCCCTTGTCTCTCCCCCACTCCCTTGTCTCTCCCCCACTCCCTTGTCTCTCCCCCACTCCCTTGTCTCTCCCCCACTCCCTTGTTTCTCCCCCACTCCCTTGTCTCTCCCCCACTCCCTTGTCTCTCCCCCACTCCCTTGTCTCTCCCCTCACATCCCGCTCCTTCCCCCACTCCCCCACATGTCCGTGCTCTATCCTTTTTAAACGGCTTTAACTTCCTTTTCGGTATTTTTTTTGCTTTCACTATTCAGTTGTTTGTATTTGATATCTGATGTACCATACTCATTACAGAGTGTCTGTGCCGCCAAGGCAGCTTCCTGAGCAATGGCAATACTGGGTAGTTTGCCATTGCCTTCCCAGAAGTAGTACAGGCAGGAACGTGTAATTTGGCCAGGATGCTGGCAATAACTCGCCCACTCTTCATGAAGGACACAGTGGGGAGCTTTAAAGTCCATCAACGAATGTCGGAAAACAGGACACCAGTTTAACGTCGGAAGGACGTCACACGTTGATGATTCACCAGTTTGTGAAACATCGGGATGATAGTTTATAGCTGGGTCTGGATTCAAAACCAGACGAGACAGCTTAGAGGAGAGTGCGCGTACCTCGAGGTCATCCTGTCTGCCGAACCCGAGGTCATACCTTAACGTGTACCTCGAGGTCATCCTGTCTGCCGAGGTCATACCTTAACGTGCTGTTAATAAATCAAACTGTGATTCCATGTTGTGCCGGTATGTAGGCCTATCGCGATACGTTAACAATGAATAATAAAAGTAGAATCCGAATCCAAAAAGATCGCGACCGATGTGCCTGGACAGTGTAAAATAAAATCAGCTGGACAATAATTACCTTTAAAAGAGTGAAAAAATGAATTTTGGAGCCATTTTACCTCACATCCACGGTGCCTGTTATTTAATTATTGAAATAAAAAAATTGCTTTTTCCTAATCTTGTTCTGATTCCACTCTATATTTTGACCTAATTATTTAGACCGGGAGTTCCGATCATGAAATATGGAATCAGATTTCGAATAACAGCATTTAACCAGCCTATTCGATGCATTATTCAATCTTGCCAGGAGCCAATCACATTGCACCTAGCCTCATACACAGCCAATCAACATAACAGGGAACGGACGAACGGACAACCGTCTTTGTTATATACACGACATGTCCAAAAGTATACGGACACCCCTTCTAATTTGTGGATTCGGCTGTTTCAGCCACACCCATTGCTGACAGGTATATATTAATCAAGCACACAGCCATGCAATCTCCATAGACAAACATTGGCAGTAGAATGGGCCATACTGAAGAGCTCACTTACTTTCAATGTGGCACCGTCATAGGATGCCATCTTTCCAACAACTCAGTTCGTCAAATTTCTGCCCTGCCAGAGCTGCCCCGGTCAACTGTAAGTGATGTTCTTGTGAAATGGAAACGTCTTGGAGCAACAACATCTCAGCCGCGAAGTGGTAGGCCGCACAAGCTCACAGAACGGGACCGCCGAGTGTTGAAGTGCATATCACGTAAAGGTCGTCTGTCCTCGGTTGCAACACTCACTACCAAGTTCAAAACTGCCTCTGGAAGCAACGTCAGCACAACAACTATTCGTCGGGAGCTTCATTAAATGGGTTTCCATGGCCGAGCAGCAGCACACAAGCCGAAGATCACCATGTGCAATGCCAAGCGTCGGCTGGAGTGGTGTAAAGCTCGCCGCCATTGGACTCTGGAGCAGTGGAAATGCGTGCTCTGGAGTGATGAATCATGCTTCGCTATCTGGCAGTCCGACGGACGACTCTGGGTTTGGCAGATCCCAGGAGAACGCTACCTGCCGAAATGCCTAGTGTTACATATTTATGTGAATGTATGTGAATTACCATTCAGGTCTTTGCTTATCCATGTGTAGTAGATTAAGGGTTGTTGTGGTTGGAGGGTCAGGAGCCCTTCTGAAAAGTGTCCGGAAACGGAAGTGACCGGAAACGGAAGAGAAAAAAAGACACGAGGAAGAAAAGCGACGAGTATTCTTCTTCCTCGCCCCGTTCGGACGATAGGTGGGATCGACCTTGCGCCGCGTGGAAAAGCGGTGTTCCGAAGCCCGTCTGGCGAGAGGAGTTACCGGGACGTGTACCTACCCGGTGGAGACGTCAAGTTGACGTGGGGCCGTGCATCGACCCCGCGTCTGGCACCGTTCGCGGCACCGTCTAAAAAGACGCGTACGGGTCGCACGTTGGGGCCTAACACGCGTTGCAAGCGGCGTGGGGCTTTTGGGCTTGCTTTACCGTACCCGCTTCGCGTGGCCACGAGGGGCTGCAGCCGGGGTGCCTGATACGATACCTGCCCGGTGGAAACACGTCCACCCGGGGTTCGTTCAACCGCCCGAGTGCGGCGACGCCGACCATCATCTTGGTCAGGAGGGGCCCAGAGACATTGTGAGGGGCAGAGACCAAAAGGGGGTCGTGAGTACCAAAAGGGGACACACATATATAAGATGGCCATCTTAATCATATAGGGAATTGATTGTGGATTGGGAATTGTTGATGGTTGTTTGTTGTTGATTGCTCGGGGAATATATCCGTGATTGTATCCTTGAAATTGTATGATATCCTTACCCTGGAAATATATCATTGAACATCAGTTTCTCTTGGGTGGAATTCACAGGGATTGCGTAGCGAAAGCGCATATATAATACTACTTTCTGGCGAAGGTCCTCTCACGGTCCGGGGGTCACCGAGACCAGGTAGTCACCGAGGGGACCCACGTAACAGAATTGGGGGCTCGTCCAAATTACGATTTGCGGATTCGCAATTGGGTCTACGTCCGGGATCTAAAAGTGTATTTGTATAAAATAATAAAATAATATTTTTATTAATTAAAATTTATTAATTAAGTATTAATTGGTAAATTTTTGGGGAAATTGGGGTAAAGTCTTGGGTGAAGGTTAACAGGTGTTAACGATAGTCACCATGGCGTTTGTGGCACAGAACTTTGCGGTAACACCGAGTGAGGCACAGTTCCGAGCGTTACTAAAGTCGGACCTCTTGAAATTGGCCAAACATTTTAACTTGGAGGTCCGAACTAATTTGAGGAAGGCAGAGTTGCAGGCCACGGTGATACAATCTATGGTGGGATTAAGAACATGGGACGAGTTAGCCTGGGAGTGGCTACCCGAAGAACCAGAAGACGTTGAGCTCCGGAAACTGGAGTTGCAATTACGGAGCCAGGAACGGATCAAAGAAGAAGAAAGGAAAGCAGAAAAGGAAAGAGCAGAAGAAGAAAGGAAAGCAGAAAAGGAAAGAGCAGAAGAAGAAAGGAAAGCAGAAAAGGAAAGAGCAGAAGAAGAAAGGAAAGCAGAAAAGGAAAGATCAGAAGAGGAAAGGAAAGCAGAAGAGAGGAGAGAAGAGAAACAAGCAGAGGAAAGGAGAGTGGAACGAGAACTCCAGGAAAGGTTAAAAGAAGAAGAAAGGAAAGCAGAAGCGAGGAGAGAAGAGAAACAAGCAGAGGAAAGGAGAGTGGAACGAGAACTCCAGGAAAGGTTAGAAGGGAGAAAAGCAGAGGAGAGGAGAGCTGCAAGGGACCTTGAAGCAGAGGAGAGAAAAGCGGAAAGGGAATTAAAGGAACGTGACATGGAGCTTCAGCAAGAAATCAAATTCAAGGAGCTGGAGTTAATGAGAGAACGAGGAGAGGCACCACCCTTGCTGACGGGGTCGACACCTAACCAGAAAACCTGGGATGTGGGCAGACATGTGAGGCTGGTTCCACCGTTCAGTGAAAAGGAAGTCGCGAAATTTTTTCCACACTTTGAGAAAGTGGCTCGACAATTAAACTGGCCGGAGGAGGCCTGGACCATACTCGTGCAAAGTGTGCTGGTGGGGAAAGCTCAGGAAATTTATTCGGCGCTACCAATGGACCAATGTGCAGATTATGAGGTACTGAAGAAGCACATCCTCAAAGCCTATGAGTTGGTTCCGGAAGCTTACAGGCAAAAATTCAGGAATGCCAGGAAGAGGGAGAGTGAGACCCATGTGGAATTTGCCAGAGTGAAAGAAAACATGTTTGATCGGTGGTGTGAGTCAAAAGGAGTCGGGAAAGACTTCGAAACATTGCGTGACTTGATCCTGGTGGAGGAATTTCAGCAGTGTGTCCACGAGGACATCAAAGTGTACCTGCAGGAAAAGAAAGTACCAAAGTTGTGGGACGCAGCCACCATGGCAGATGATTATGCCTTAACCCACCGAATAGGGGTCTACGAACCTGACTCCTCGCCTAGATCTCCGCAGGGGAGGTGGGGAACAGCAGGTGCGGAGAACGACCATACATGGCGGCGGCCGAGAGAGGATTATGGGGACAACGCGGATACCCCACCTGTTCGAAATCAGAGGGATGCGGGCCCAAGACAAACTTATAGTTCGGGGGGCCCGAGGCAGACCACGAGTTTTTCCTCCGGGCCTACTTGCGCTTTTTGCAAGAAACCTGGGCACTTGATGTCCAGTTGTTACCGCATGAAAAGGGAAGACCCAGAGCGGAGTCCGACTATTACGACTCCCAATGCAATGGCCATTGTGAGAAATCGCCATCAAAAGGGTTACCAACCATTTATTTCAGAGGGGTTTGTGTCACGGGATGGAGCCTCGACTAATCGGAAACCGGTTAGGATATTGAGGGACACAGGGGCACATCAATCTTTAATGCTTGAAGGCATTTTGCCATGGTCCGAGGAGACGGCAACGGGGGATAGTGTTCGTTTACAGGGGATCGGGGGCGGTGTTAGTGCTTCACTTCATGTCATCCATTTGGAGTCCGATTTGGTGTCAGGACCGGTCACCGTCGGTTTACAAACCACGCTTCCTGTAGAGGGTGTATCTGTGGTTATCGGGAATGATTTGGCCGGGGGTCAAGTTTATGGTAACCTGAGGGTTGGTAAAGAGCCCAGCAGGGAAAATAACACCACACCAGCTCGGGATGGCGACAAAAGTGCCAAGTTATTTGTAGGGGGACTGAACTTCAAAACAGAGGAAGAAGTTCTGACCTCTGTCTTCAACAGATATGGGCCGCTGGTGGAAGTGCGGTTTCTCCACATTATATATATATATATACCAAGGTGTCTTGGTAAGAGACTGGGAAACGCAACAGTCAAGAGGGTTCGGCTTTGTCACGTTTGCCAGCACAAAAGACGCCAGAGAGGCAGAGAAGAATTGGAATGGCAAGGATTTGGAGGGTCGGACCATAACAGTAGGGAAGGCATTTCGTAGGCGTCGAGAGGTCTACAGGAGAGGACAACTGGGCGGTAGTTTTGGTGGTGGCCGCAATCAATATTATTATGGAGGCTCCCTGAGTTACGGCAGCTCCCGAAGGAAGGATGGGCAAAGTAGTGGCCGAGAAGGAGACCGCTATTCATGGGACTACAGGGACAAGTGGTCCCACCATAATTATTAGGGAAGTTCTGAGAAGTTGAAGCACTGAATGCGGCGGAGCCGCCGAGCCAAGATTCCTACACGGATTAACCGTGAACGCCGTTCCTAAAGCCGTCCATGTAGTGAACTTTCATGCACGGACTAACCGTGAACTCCACGTTCCTCAAGGCGCCCAGGTAGAGAACTTTCCTGCACGGACTAACCGTGAGCTCCACGTTCCTAAAGGCATCCATGTAGTGAATACTCGGCTTGGCCGCCCGGAAAAAGTGCTATCGAGTTGCTTAACTTTGGATCTTTGATCAACCCCTTAACCTTCATTCACAAGAAACTGACGGTCAAAGTCAGAGGGTCATGAGATGGAGTTTGATTTGGCAGGGACAATGTCGTTGCTGGTGCTTAGTCCAGAGTGAGTAATCTGGAGGGGTTGTGGTAAAATTTTGGTTGCTTTATTGTTAAGTGATAACTGTGCCCGGGGGGAACTGATAATGTGGGGGGGTTGAGTTATCTGGTTTGTTTCTCCAAATTGGCCGGCAAAGAAAGTTTTCGCTGGGTTCAAACTTTCTTTCTTGAAGGGGGGGAGTGTTACATATTTATGTGAATGTATGTGAATTACCATTCAGGTCTTTGCTTATCCATGTGTTGTAGATTAAGGGTTGTTGTGGTTGGAGGGTCAGGAGCCCTTCTGAAAAGTGTCCGGAAACGGAAGTGACCGGAAACGGAAGAGAAAAAAAGACACGAGGAAGAAAAGCGACGAGTATTCTTCTTCCTCGCCCCGCTCGGACGAAAGGTGGGATCGACCTTGCGCCGCGTGGAAAAGCGGCGTTCCGAAGCCCGTCTGGCGAGAGGAGTTTCCGGGACGTGTACCTACCTGGTGGAGACGTCAAGTTGACGTGGGGCCGTGCATCGACCCCGCGTCTGGCACCGTTCGCGGCACCGTCTAAAAAGACGCGTACGGGTCGCACGTTGGGGCCTAACACGCGTTGCAAGCGGCGTGGGGCTTTTGGGCTTGCTTTACCGTACCCGCTTCGCGTGGCCACGAGGGGCTGCAGCCGGGGTGCCTGATACGATACCTGCCCGGTGGAAGCACGTCCACCCGGGGTTCGTTCAACCGCCCGAGTGCGGCGACGCCGACCATCATCTTGGTCAGGAGGGGCCCAGAGACATTGTGAGGGGCAGAGACCAAAAGGGGGTCGTGAGTACCAAAAGGGGACACACATATATAAGATGGCCATCTTAATCATATAGGGAATTGATTGTGGATTGGGAATTGTTGATGGTTGTTTGTTGTTGATTGCTCGGGGAATATATCCGTGATTGTATCCTTGAAATTGTATGATATCCTTACCCTGGAAATATATCATTGAACATCAGTTTCTCTTGGGTGGAATTCACAGGGATTGCGTTGCGAAAGCGCATATATAATACTACTTTCTGGCGAAGGTCCTCTCACGGTCCGGGGGTCACCGAGACCAGGTAGTCACCGAGGGGACCACGTAACACTAGTACCAACTGTAAAGTTTGGTGAAGGAGGATTAATGGTCTGGGTCAGTTTTTCATGGTTCGGTCTCGGGCCCCTTAGTTCCAGTGAAGGGAAATCTTAACACTACAGCATACAATGACATTCTGGACGATTGAGTGCTTCCAA
>NC_136262.1:69719390-69799390 GCF_964187855.1 Myxine glutinosa
ATAGATAAAGAGGATTTTCCAGAGATGATCAGGAATAGGACACTTGTCTGATGAGACGTGTCTGCTTGTGTGTTTGTCCAAATCAGAGGGGCTGTGTTTGTGTGAAAGTTAATCCTGGTGTTGTCTCACGTTTGTCTGCAGGTGTGTGCATGATTTGTATAGCAGCTCCTCCACGAGCCTCGTTAGAAATTTGTGGTGTAACAGATTAAAGAGTTAGATGTGAGGCCAAAAAGACTCGATAACTGATGGCTGGTCATAAATGGATCTATATTGCTGTATTCTTATCAGCCCCCAAATCATTAGCTTTTAAGCTGGTATATACTGCATGTTATGTTGAAGGGATGCACAATAGATACATCAAGAAAACCTGGACTTGCTATCTGCCAAGGGAAACAACAGGAACCTGACATTTTGGGCGTTGACCCTTCGTCAGAGCCAAAGAGCCTATAGTTGTTCCTCCTGTGTGAGGGATAACCTAGATATACATTGCAGGTCTTCTGGAAGATGATAGGATGCCTCTAGAGGGCAGTGCAGGACAACAAAGAGGATGAAGCCATTATCGCGAATCGTTCGTCCAAATGACAGAGGGGGAAAAAAGTGACATCGTCAGAAGTCATCGAAGTGACGTCAAGAACGTCCGTGTGAAAACAAAAGACCTTCAAAATCACATTCCAGTAGAATCTATGGAATCGAAGCTTTGATCATTGTCCAATTCAACCACTCACGACAGTTGTTTCCTAACAGTTCGGAGCAAAGGAGAAGTGAATCTATCTATAATTCCAGTAATCTCTGTACGTTTGTACGTCTGTACGTCTGTACGTTTGTCTGTGACCGCTGTTTCTCGACAACTACCGGTCCGATATACTTGAAACTTGCCAGGTATATTGCTGGGGACCCGAGGATGTGCCTTTTCAAGGTTTGAAATTAATCGGACAAGTACTTACCGAGCTATGGCGATTTAGCCGTTCGCCGTTCGCTTTGCCGTTGCGAATGGACCAAACCATTCATGTAAATAGAGGGGGGGGGGGGGGGGTTCTGTGGTCGTTCGCTTTGGCTTTGCGAATGGACCAAACCATTCATGTAAATAGAGGGGGGGGGGTTCTGTGGTCGTTCGCTTTGGCTTTGCGAATGGACCAAACCATTCATGTAAATAGAGGGGGGGGGGGTTCTGTGGTCGTTGCGAATGGACCAAACCATTGTTTTTTTTTTGCAGTTTTTTTTTTTTTTGCAGTTTTTTTTTTTTTGCAAGGAACGGGCACCCACGTACGGGCACGTCCTAGCTTATATATAGTACGGGCATGCCCTAGTAATAAAGAAATAAGCGATAAGTTAAATGAAAGTGATACAGAAATATAACAGGAGGGAATAGGAGGGAAAGAGTGCAGACCGCATTTGAATGCAACACCAAACAGCAATTACATTTTGGTAGAATCAAAAGTTTGATATTACAGAACTTCATTGAATTATAGTAAGAAATCACACGATAGCTATAGGTAAAAATAGCTTTGACTTTAAACAAATTGCAACACAATTATGAAATAGAGTCCGACCAAACACACATACCCCATGGGTATTCAGGTCGTTTCTATGTGCATTGTTATTGTATGCTGCTCTCAAGGCGCTAATAACATTATTCATATTATCGCGATAATCGTGATAATGAGGTCCATTATCATGATATAGGTTTTTCCATTATCGTCAAGCCCTAATACATCTATACATCTATACATCTATATATCCATATAAATACCTATATATATCTATATATATATATATCTATATATATATATATATATATCCATATATATACCTATATATATATATATATATATATATATATATATATATATATATATATATATATATATATATATATATATATATATATATACACACGTTCAAAACACACGTGGTCACAAGTGTGCCGCACTGACCGGGTCCTCAGTCGAGGGTCCTCAGCATCATCCCGTTTCGACCCTTCAACCTCGATATGGTCAGCTAAGGTGGGCCAGCAGGGGCACATACACATCCACATGCAGCAACTACACCTGGATGCGTACATACCCCCACCCCCAGCCAGTGCGAACGCAGACTACAACAGCAACACCTCCACATCCAGAATCCACAGCACCAAACAAACATGATGGAACACGCAAACACCCACCTTTCTACCCTTCACCACTCACCAACAAAACACACCAGATCATTCATACACACATCCACACACAACACCAACCAACCACCTACCCTTACAAAACCTAATAGAGAAAAGGAGTCATTCTGCGGTCACTGTGTGTACCGCATTGAGCATGGAGAAAAGAAAGAAAACAAGAGAATTGTCTGAGAAGGTCAGACAAGATTATAGCCAAGCATGGACAATCTCAAGGTTACAAATCCATCTCCAGACACCATAGATGATTCTGTGTTTGAGATGATCATTTGTGAGATGATCCAGAGATGTTTCTGTGTCCACTGTACACAATGTTATCAGGAAGTTTAAGGCCCATGGCACTGTAGCCAACCTCCCTGGACGTGGCCGCAAGAGAAAACTTGATCGAAGATTGCAGCGAAGGATTGTTTGAATGGTGGAGAAAGCACCTCAATCAATTGCCAAACAGATTCAAGCTGACCTTCAGACACAAAGTACGACCGTTTCAACTTGCACCATCCGTCACCAACTCAATGAAAGGGGGTTCTATGGTAGGAGACCCAGGAGGACCTCACTGCTAAGAGAGTGACATAAGAAAGCCCGACTGGCATTTGCCAAAACACACCTGAGCAAGCCAAATCCTTCTGGGAGAATGTGCTGTGGACAGATGAGACCAAATTGGAGCTTTTTTGGAAAGCACATCATCTCTATGTTTACAGAAAACAAAATGAAGCCTTCAAAGAAAACACCTTCCCTCCAGTCAAACATGGAGTCACCATCCCTCCACCTACATTCACATCCCTACATTCAGTGATGTTTTGGGGTTGCTGTGCTGCCTCTGGCACTGCGTGCCTTGAATGTGTGCATGGCATCATGAAATCAGGAGATTACCAAAGCATTTTGGAGCGCAATGTTCAAACAAGTGTCAGAAAGCTGGGTCTCCATCGAAGGTCATGGGTCTTGCAGCAGGACAATGTCCCCAAACACACTTCAAAAAGCACCCAGGAATGGTTCAAGACATAAGGCATCAGTTTGGAGAAGGCACCCTTCAAATCTGGGAGAACTGGAGCAGTTTCCACAAGAAGAGTGGGCCAAACTGCCAGTAGAAAGGTGTAGGAAGTTCATTCATGGCTGTAGGAAGCGCTTGGCTGCAGTTATTTTGTCCAAAGGCTGTGCTACCAAATATTAAGTCGAGGGTGTCAATAATTTTGTCAATGCCATTTCTTTATATTTTCTGATTTCAAGGGATATATTAAGTTCTGAATCGAAAACAAAGGTTCTGTAATAGTAATAGTGAAATAAAGAATTGTGGAGACCAAATACTTTTGTCAATTTCAACTTATTTTTCGAGAAAATTGTGAGTTATTTGAAAAAGGTGCCAGGGTGCCAATATTTTTGGTCACCACTGTATATAAATTGTTTGGTATTACAACTTTAGAGCAGCTCACATGTAGTTAACCATTGTGAAAAAAGATATTCTACATATGTTTTGTTGTCAGACAAAGGGAACGCACTCTCTAAACAACGATATACAGTACATACTGATCAAAATTGCTTGTTTTAAAATTTCGACAGGGTGTATATTTTGACAAGTTAGCTAAGGCGGTAATCTTTTTTCTGCAAAGTCTTTTTTCAACATTGAAAGTTATGTTGTTGTTAGTATAAAGCCCATCAACAATGACGGGTTGAAACAGTTTATTTGATGGTACAGCCGCGTGAGCGTGCCAAAGTCTGAAGCCTGGGCCTAGTGTCAATGAATGAATGAATGAATGATCGTTTTTAAGGCCATTTTCCCCGCTAGAGCAGGGTTAGTCAGGTGTGCTTATATCTTATTGTTTTTAAATCAGACATCCTACAGACGTAAATGAACACTCATTTTACTGTGCGCATGTTGCACATCATGTGCAGCGAATTTCACCTCCCTGCGACTTGTAATGATTGTGATTTTTAAAGAAATGCATCTGTACACAGACCTTGAGGCTCGGTTTGCAAGCCACCGTCTACAATTCCAATGTAAGAGACATAATTACTCTTCTTTTGGGTCTTCGGAGTCCTCAGCGTATTTTGGGTCCTCTGGGTCATTTGAGTGCTCAGGGTCTTTTTGCATCCTCAGGATCTTTTGGGTCCTCAGGATCATTTGTGTCATTTTGGGTCATCTGGTTCCTTGGGGTCTTTTGGGTCATTTGAGTATTTTGTGTCCTCTGGATCTTTGGGGTCCTCGGGTATTTTTGGTCCTCTGGGTCTTTGGGGTATTTTGGGTCTCAGGGGTCTTTTGGGTGTTTTCGATCTTCTGGGTATTTTCGGCCTTCAGGGTTTTTTTTATGTCTTCAGGGTCTTTGGGATATTTTGAGGCTTTGGTGTCTTTAAGGGTCTTTGGGGACTTTTCAGTCTTCAGGGTCTTTTTTTTGTTTTTGTTTTTTGGGTTTTTTTGTATACAGGATCGAGGCTCGTGAAAGAGCTAACATTTATCACACAAAAAAAAAAATCAAAGACACACAAAACATATAATAAGAGTAGTGGTAGACAAGATGGGGAGAGAAGGGGAAGCACAAACACAACATTTGAGAGCAGGGACATCGGGAGATCTGTGGGAGGGAGAAGGCTTGGGGGGGGGGAGGAGGCGTGGGAAGGGGGGGGGGGGGTGGAAGAAGTATAAAACACAAGGACACTGTAAGGACTTCCAGGAAAGAAGTTGGTATTTCAAAAAAGTGGATCTGGGGTGAAATTAGCGGGGGTAGAAAAGATCAAGGTTTTGGATGGGGGAAGATAAGAGATGGTGGTGAACAGCTGTTTTAAAGACCTGGAGGGTGGAGTGGGATTGAAGAGAGTGAGGGAGTTTGTTCCAGAGGCGGGAGAAAAGGGGAATGAAGAAGTGAAGGTGAGCAGAGAGTCTTGATTTTGGCAGTTTAACCATAAGAGGTTTGCATGCAGATCTTATGCGACCTGTAGGAATATTTGGGGGACAGAGGCCAGAGAGAGCTGGGGGAGCTAGGCCAGAGAGGAGTCTGGAGAAGATAGAAAGACCAGCAACCTGCCTGCAGTGAGTAAGTGAAAGGCCCTCGGAGTTAGCTTCATCGTGGGAGATTCCAATGATTCTGAAAGCTTTGGTTTCAACAGCGTGAAGCCTCAGGGTCATTTGGGTCTTTCGGATCCTTGGGGTCTTTTGGGTTTTCTGGGTCCTTGAGGTCTTCTGGTTATTTGGGGTATTTTGGGTCCTTTTAGGTCTTTTAACTGGTGGACACACAGTGTTGTTCAAAGATTGCCCATTAAAACCCCACTCAAATCCCTCCTAAAGCGCTACTCAAAGCCTTTAAAACCTACACTTATAAAGGGGGACAGACACACAAATGCACAAACACACATTGTGTTTTATAAGTTAAATATGAGCAGTAAAATTACCTTTAAAGAGATGTACAAGTTGTTTTGCACCATTTTGATTAGTACATTTAAAATGACACCTATCTTACTGACCGATGGAACAGTTGTGATAGCATATTTATGATGGCAGTCAACATTTGACTATCAAGACTCAATCACGTCTCTTACCTGTCATATATAAATATGTATATCACGTTAGCATCATGTCACATTTCGGGGCAGTTTCTCCTTTTGTTTCGTTTATTTTCTACGACTGCAACCTCACCTCCTAATTGGTGGTCAGCAGGGCAGAGACAATGCATTAGTGTGGCAGACGATGCTGGTTACTAACAGGTCGTGCAGCATTTGTTGTTATAGGACTCGACCTGCTTTGTCACCTCGACTCGACCGTGACCATAAGTTTGTGATGGATTGGTAGCACCATGAGGCTAATGTGGAAGTGTTATCATTATTATTATCATACAGAGTCATTTTGAGACCACGGCCATGTTGTCCTTGGACACCAAACATGGCATCACTTAAATGACATTCATTCATGGCGGCCAAATGTTAGCAGTTTCCCTACTTTTTTTGATGAAGTTGTGTGAGGGACGACTCAGGTTGAAGTTGACTAAGAGAGCATGAATTACTACATGAAGTTACTCAAGTTTAAAAAAAAAATTTATTTTATTTTTGTTCAGCCATTTTTGCCAGTGCAAGAAAAACATTGGCCTGTTAGTGTTACCCTCTGAACCCCAGACTCAAATCCAATATACCTTATTTGTTTGTCCATTCTATCATAATGTCTTTGTATGTGCATGTGTGTGGGTTTTTCTCAGAGATGGCCAAACGGATCTTCGTTAAACTTTCAGCGGTTCATCAGTGCATGTCAGGTGAAGTGTTTTAGGCTTCCACAAATTTTTTTTAAATCCAACTTTGATTTCTGGAAAATGCCAACATTATTAGAAGAGCACCTGCAAAGCCAGGTACCCTATCTAATGTACACAAAAAACAACCTCTTAAATAAGAGGCTACAGGGGAAATATGCAACATGGCCCATTACTTTATTTTATTGTTATAATGAAAGCCAAATGATATTGTTGCGGATATGAGGATTGCATTTTTTTTGATTGTGTTGTATTATATTGGAAATGGTGATGAACATTGTTGAATATGGCCCCTCCTGCCTCCAGAGTTGTGTAAAGGTAAAAAGGGCGTCCCGGTAGTTATTCCATGAAACACCACATTGAAGGACACGATAAAACCCTTGTTCAGTAGCTTATATCTTATTATGTGTTTTAGGGTAAGGCCTTGTCTTCCATTAAAATAATACTCCATTGCACCGAATCAATTAAGAATAGCTCCCCTTCAATAATTCCATTTCCCAGCCAAACTCTCCATCTGTGGGTAAAGCAGTTCACAAGCGTGGGGTGCACGCCCTCTCATTTCGCTGCGATAGTGAATATGTGCTCCGTGCTCTGTTTGAACAGGAGGGGCGGGGTCGCCCGGGAGAGGCAAGCCCAGGGCGCGCCACGAAGGGCGGGGCTGTTCAGCCCCATGCCCAAATAAGGAACCAAGCCCGTGGCTTGCCACGAGGGGCGTGCCGTCGGTGCCATGCCCAAATAAGGAGACAAGCCCGTGGGATTACCATACAAGGTCACGAAACAGAGCACGGGGGGGAGGGCGGTACCGAAACAGAAGAGGGCGTGTCAGACCCGCGCTGAAGGTATGAGAGAAGGGTGCGACGATCGCGGGGACAAGCTACACGAGAGATACGGCAGATGAGTCCAGGTGCGTAAGAGGGTTGGCAGTCCACCGGGAGAGAGTTCAGAGTTGCACCGGAGTTGCGTGAGAGATACGAAAAGCCTTTGACAAAGAGCCGCTTCAACCAGCCCCGTTTCAACCAGCCGAGTGACCCTGCCGGCGTGCGCTGTAAAGCCAAATACAAGGAGCTGCCGGCTCCTCGCTTCCCGCCCAGAGTGGACCTGCTCGCTGTGCCCTGTGATCCCACCTGCTCATCCCTCCAAACGATTCCTACCCTTCCATCCATTTGCGTACGTGAGTTTGTTCTGTTCGTGCTGGCCTGGGTAGTAAACTAAGTCAGTATAAGCTAGTAATTTGCACTGTGTTACCTGCTTTTTCATGTCCGCTGTAAATACCCGTGACTGCTCTTTTTGCTTATGTGTGTGTAAATAATAATAAACCCCGTTACTCTTCTGTATGTCTTCTTCTTCCTCTTTGCATTCGTTGTCTTAGTCTTTTCCCGATTGAATAGCGGTGGCGCGATACGGCCAACGTCTGGGTGAATCGGGTGAGTCAGGGAACAACTGTTCGGTCGCGGAGCCTCCGCTCGGCAAACATACCATCCTTAACCGCGTACCGTAACAATATAGTGTGGCAGGATAGATGGGAAAAGGTGCATTTACCTTTATCTATCTATAATTCCAGTAATCTCTGTGTGTCTGTGTGTCTGTGTGTGTGTCTGTGTGTTTGTCTGTGACCGCTGTTTCTCGACAACCACGGGTCCGATATACTTGCAACTTGCCAGGTATATTGCTGGGGACCCGAGGATGTGCCTTTTCAAGGTTTCATATTAATCGGACAAGTAGTTACCGAGCTATGGCGATTTCTTTACCAAACTCCGCAAGCCGTTCGCTTTGGACCAAACCATTTCATGTAAATAGAGGGGGGGGATTGTCACCGTACTCGCAAGCCGTTCGCTTTGGACCAAACCATTTCATGTAAATAGAGGGGGGGGATTGTCACCGTACTCGCAAGCCGTTCGCTTTGGACCAAACCATTTCGCACATGGACCAAACCATTTCATGTAAATAGAGGGGGGGGATATAATTTTAGATATACAGTATATATAGTACGGGCATGCCCGAGTTACTTTTAAACAAGACTTTAATTTGCATTGGATTCATGGCAGCAAAATCGTACAGTAATTTATTCCATTATAGAAATGCATCTAGATATTCGGCAATGTTATCTCCTATTTGTACCTCTGGGCTTTTTTCACATTCAGTCCATCTCCCTTTCACCTGCATGTTCTCTCCTCATGCTGTGGTTCATCTGCACATTCTTGTTATCCTGTTTGCCATTCGCCCCATGTTTGTGTACTCTTCCATAAGCCTCGGCACCTGTAATAGAAAACAAAAGTACAACTCAGAGTATCCCTTTGAGAATTTGTGAATGCCGAATTTAATTATTTTATCCCACCTCCCTGATAACATGGCATGGATAATAGCAATGTGTTCTGGCAATCAAAATGAGGTTTTCTGTTTTACTAACAGTCTCATAACTCTATACCATGGACATTGTGGAAGTTGCAATGTGTGTGTTTGGAATAGCTGATCATGTCTAAATGGAGTTTCCCCCTCTCATTCTCTTGCAAATTAATTTTCTTTTAATTTGTTTTCATTTGGTTTATCATGGGTATGATGGTGTAATTCACGGAAGTCTTTAGCATAAATGAAGATTCAAAATTTTCTACATTTAAATAATAAGTCACTCAAGAGCTCGTTAGTTGGGAGCATTTTGTGCATGTGACCAATCAGTGTGCATTAGGGTGCTTTAAAAAAATGAACTTCGGTATTCAAATTTGCAGAATGGACCATTTTGTGACATTTAATGAAAAAGTAACTCATGCAAATTTTTGTGAGAATTGAATAATATTTAGGGGTTGCTCAAGCATGCTGTAACTTTTGCCTTGTACGTATAGATGTCGTAGATATAAGGAGTTTGTACTTAGATTTCTTGTTTATTTCAACTTTTTTCAAATGTTGAATTTGAACTGTTTGTAATTGTGTTTCTGTTTGTTTTCAGGTTTTGAGATTCTGAGTTTGCACAAATGGCCACTGGAACTCGTTCGAGTTGTTAGGGTTTGGGTTAGATGTGGACCCTGCTGACTGGGAGCAGGATGAATTATTCTGCAAGGCACAACAGCAGGTTTCATCACTCAATGCTATCAATGATAATGCAGAATGAGGGGTGTCACTTATTCAGTCCTTCACTACAAAAGCCAGGACAAAGGATGAGGAGCACGTTCAGTACCTGTTTCAGGTAGTTGAGGAGCACAGAAAGGCATTACAAAGGCCTCAAAAGCTGCTCTGCAGAAGGAATCCGTGTTTTTCTGCACTGTACCGATTCTGCACACATCAATTTGAACCGCCTTTAGAGGCCATTTTTCCCCGCAGAGCAGGGGTTGGCCTTTTTTGGGCACCGTGGTCCCCTTTTTGAAGCAATGTTTAATGGCCGGATGCCCTTCCTGCCGCCAACCCTGTTAGTCGCCTCTTGCGACACACAGGGAATTACCAGTTAACTGGTACTTAATTTGCCGACCTCGGAAGGATGACAGGCTGAGTCAACCCCCCTGGTGTTAATTCAGCGATCCACCGGGATTCGAACCCAGAATCCTAGGATCCCAAGCCAGCACCCTAACCGCTAAGCCAACACCAGGCTCTTATTCTAACTTCAATAATGAAATTAAACCTTGAAAAACAGTCCAAAAGGCTGGGAAAATGTACAATTCCACTCAAACAAACCTAACATTAAAATTGGTCAATGGAAAGCTGTATCTGTGCAGAGGACCACCTTCCGCGAGCTTCAGATGTCGTGGCAGCTCCTCCCATGGCATGCTGGGATAGTGCCCGTGTGGAAAGATGGGTGGGTGGTTGGGTTGCTGCCAGACATGAGTTCCGCTATTCACCTGTCCTGTTTGCGCTTGGAGATAATTACAGAACAAGGACACTGTATGAGCAACACCTTAACATGTTGCAGGTATTCACACCGACAAAACAGAAATGGGCTGAATAAGGATCAAACCATCTCCGATACACCAATCCATTTAGGCCCGATCCAAATGTACATTATTGTAGTCACTTTCATTGCCAACAGATTACAGATTAGACAAACTATCCCATATTCAGGAAGTTTTGGAACAGTCGTTTACTTGGAGCAATCCACACAAAAGTTGTTTTTCAGCAGAATGGACAGAGACAGAATCAGGGGCCACGGTGGCCCGAGGAAAGGAGAAGAGAGTTGGGACGGTGGCATGGCAGGGGCGTTTCACTCGGAGTAGTTAATGCAGGAAACGATCTCACTGGGAAAGTAGTGGCAGCAAAGCAATGGATAGTTTCACTACCTACAATCAATGGTGGCAGAGAGGTTTAAATAAATCAGAGCCCTCTCCCACCCCCACAAGTCTCTGTTCAATTGGATACGCACAAGACCTATTGATAGTCAAACCAGCCTCAGTGATCTGATGGTTGGAGCATCTGCTCAGAGTCTGGGAGGTCTTCAGTTTGGTTCAGACCTGGGATGGGTCAAACTAAAGACTAAAAATAGTATGTGCTGGTTCCTTGCTTACACCTAACATTAAAAAAATAGAGCAAGGCCAAATCCAATCCCAATGTTTGGCATCCATGGAGATGAAGTAATTCATCTGCAATCGCCTCGTGAAAACGGAGAAAACCAACACCCATTATAACGGCGATCGGTAGAGCGCACATCTTTAACAGGTGAACGGTAACATAAATAAACCTTTAACATCAAGAAATGATGAAAATGTTTTGGGCACACAGTGTTGTATTTTTTCGTTATGGTGAATAATGTTGACATCGTGTAAAACTTTGGTGGCTTTGAGCAACCGCTAAAACGCAATTAATTCAGTTGAAATTTTGCAAGTGTTACTTTTTTAATTACCACATAAAACCAGGAGTAATGCGTTGCCATCTTATTTGATTAAAAAATTCCCATATATTATAAAATCCGCCTATGTGCATCATAGACATCGCAATTATTTCCTCGTTCTCCAAAAAAAAAAAAAAAAAATTGTGAGGCTCTTTAGCCAAAGACGGTGTGGTTGTGATGTTTATCGTAATTTGAGCATTACAATTTAGCGATCATGCCAAAATATGGTCTGCCCACATTAATCTCTGCAGAACATCAGCTAATTCCAATGCAGCATACGGAGTACGCTTTAGCATTTTGCTGCCTTCAGATTCTTCCCTATAAACAATACGAGGAGCTTGCTCTCAGCTTTACCCGATTAAAGTAGTTTTAAACCTGTTCATGTAGACAAGGCATGATGCACTATTTTGCTTGACAAAGCATGATTAGTATAGTGCACCCCAAAAACACAAGCTGTTGCCAGAGGTTGTCTGATTTTTGATTATCAAAGTACTGAAATGTAAAACAATCCAGATGATAGAACAAGTACACATACACGACATGATCAAAAGTATGCGGACACCCCTTCTAATTAGTGGATCCGGCTGTTTCAGCCACACCCATTGCTGACAGGTATATATTGTTGTGGATATGAGAATGGTTTTTTTTTGTTGTTGTTGTAGTGGAAATTGTTGTAAAATATCGCCCTCCTTACTCCAGTGTTGTATAAAGGTCAAAGGGCGTGCCCGTAGTTAGTTCCATAAAGCATACATGAAGGACACCATAATATCCCTGTTCAGTAGTTTATTTCCTTATTATGTGTATTAGGGTAAGGCCTTGTCTTCCATTAAGATGACACTCCATTGCACCAGGTGAAATAAGAGTAGATTCAGTTCACATTCCCTTATAGTCAATTGCCAACTACATCCCCTCCAAGCCTCAATTGCCAACTGCACTGGGCAGTTTGTCAGGTTTGCTACAGCTGTGGGTTGTTGATTTCACCCCAAGACTCCATTAGCCACGAGGTGATCTCGGAGCCGAAGGTGGGAGGAGTCGGCCCAGCGCCGGGAACAAGGCGTGGCCTTGCGAACGCCTCCTCTAAGGGCGGGGTCGGGAGGTCGCGCGACCAACCAGGGCCGAGGTGAGCTCACCGATGGGCGTGTCCTGGACACCAGCGGCTTGATCGCCTGAGGCGCTATAAAGAGCGCGCGCGGAAGCCTTTGAAGAGAGACGTGCAAAGAGAGGTGCGTCATAGAGTTGGCAGTACACAAGCAGCGCAGAGCAGAGAGGAGGGAGAAGGAGTTCTGAGAGCAAGCATAGGGAGAAGGAGTTCTGAGAGCAAGCATTGAGAGAAGGAGTTCTGAGAGCAAGCATTGAGAGAAGGAGTTCTGAGAGCAAGCATTGAGAGAGAGTCCTGAGAGCAAGCAAGAGGAGTACCACAAGCAGTACCAGCAGCTTTAAACTCCACCAAGCAGCGTTGGCTCCACCAGGCAGCTTTAACTCGACCGGCGGTTCTCGTCCCGCGGTAGCTCGCACGACCGCAGCTTGGGCGTTGACGGCGGTGCCGACCGTGGCCGCGGAGGAACGGAGCTGCCGCTCCCGGCCCGACCGTGACCCAGTTCCAGTGGACCTTCCTCTCCCTCCAGCCATCCACCTCCTGCCATTCCTATCATCATTCCCCGCGTGAGACTGTCTTTGTTTGTTCTGTCCCTGGGTATTAATTAAGCCTGTATAGTTAAGCTAAGTTTCGCTGTGTCGCCTTGCCTCTTCTGTAAATTATTTTATTATCCTTCCTTCTCCTTGGTTATTTTGGTCTTGTAAATAGTAAATAAATTATATTTGTATTCCTTACCCATTGTCTTTCTTCTTCTTCACATCCTTCGCTTTAGTCTTTTCCCCATTGAATATCTGTGGCGCGATTCGGCCAAGGTTCAGGAATCGGGTTAGTCGGGGTAACTGTTAGGGCCGCGGTGCCATCCGCTCGGCAAACCAACATCTTATCCGCGGTCCGTAACAATATAATCAAGCACACAGCCATGCAATCTCCGTAGACAAACATTGGCAATAGAATGGGCCAAACTGAAGAGCTCAGTGACTTTCAACGTGGCACCGTCATAGGATTCCACCTTTCCAACAAGTCAGTTCGTAAAATTTCTGCCCTGCCAGAGCTGCCCTGGTCAACTGTAAGTGCTGATATTGTGAAGTGGAAATGTCGAGGAGCAACAACAGCTCAGCCGCGAAGTGGTAGGCCACACAAGATCACAGAACGAGACCGCCGAGTGCTGAAGCACGTAGCACATAAAAATCGTCTGTCCCCTGTTGCAACACTCACTACCGAGTTCCAAACTGCCTCTGGAAGCAACGTCAGCACAACAACTGTTCGTCAGGAGCTTCATGAAATGGGTTTCCCTGGCTGAGCAGCCGCACACAAGCCTAAGATTACCATTCGCAATGCCAAGCATCGGATGGAGGGGTGTAAAACTCGCGGCCATTGGACTCCGGAGCAGTGGAAACGCGTTCTCTGGAGTGATGCATCATGCTTCACCATCTGGCAGTCTGACGGATAAGTCAGGGTTTGGCGGATGCCAGGGAAACGCTTCCTGCCCGAATGCATAGTGCCAACTGTAAAGTTTGGTGGAGGAGGAATAATGGTCTGCGGCTGTTTTTGATGGTTCGGGCTGGGCCCCTGAGTTACAGGGAAGGGAAATCTTAACGCCACAGCATACAATGACATTCCAGATGATTGTGTGCTTACAACTTTGTTGCAACAGTTTGGGGAAGGCCCTTTCCTATTTCAGCATGACAATGGCCCAGTGCACTGAGCAAGGTACAAACAAAAATGGTTTGTTCAGATCGGTGTGGAAGAACCTGACTGGCCTGCACAGAGCCCTGACCTCGACTCCATCGAACACCTTTGGGATGAATTGGAATGCCGACTGCAAGCCAGGCCTAATCGCCCAAAATCAGTGCCTAAACTCACGAATGCTCTTGTGGATGAATGGAAACAAATCCCCACAGCAATGTTCCAACATCGAGTGGAAAGCCTTCCCAGAAGAGTGGAGGCTGTTATAGCAGTAAAGGGGGGAACAACTCCATATTAATGCCCATGATTTTGGAATGAGATGTTTGGGTATCCACATACTTTTGGTCATGTAGTGTATATATGTATATATATATATATATATATATATATATATATATATATATATATATATATATATATATATATATATATATATATATATATATATATATATATATATATACATATATATATATATACATATATACACATACATATGTACACATACATATGTATGTATGTATGTATATATGTCAAGTAGTAGATTTGTTATTGCCTAAAGTTCAGTTATAGACGTTGGGTGCTAATGTGTTATGATTTATATGATGTTTAAAAATGCTATTTTCATGAAGTTAATAAAGGGTTTTTGCTTCGTTTTAGTTTTGGATGAGGAGAGGCTCGCTGAGGTCATGCTGAACAAATTGTATACGTGTGCTTTTTTCGAGGCTGGTCGTAAAACCACGCCCACATGCGCTTGTTTTTGCGTAATGCTAGTAGAATGACATGAACCTATCGTTAACTATATATATTTTGTTTTAATCTCAGCAACGCATGACTCTGTATAAACATGCTTTGGATTACTCATGTACACAAACCCATAAAATATATGGGTTTGTTTGGCTAAGCATACACTCTCCTCTTTGTGAGTTACAGTTCTGTTTTCTCGGAGCCCAGAGAAACAATTGGTCCAAATGATAAGGAAGGGCTGACTCCCCCGAATGATAACGGTGGGAGGGACTCTCGCCAGTCGCTTCGTTCTCTCGGAGATTTTCTGATAATCGTATTCGTATATAAGTGAATGAGAATCAATGCGTTTTCAGGAAGGCTTGACGTGGCATGAGACTGGCTCTTGCTATAGATGTCTTGGCCTCCTCCGGATCTGTATAAGTTGGTTTTTAATAAAGCTGCGCCATTCCAGGCTATTGTGGACTTCTTTTGCAAACGAAGAGCTGATTCTTCACAGATGGTACCAGGAGTGGGGTGTCAACAGACGCGGAGGACGGGAAACGGAGCCCGAGGGACAGGAGGAAGGCTGACCTGAGGCCGGCGCCGGCACGTTGATTTGATTAAAGGTGGGAGTTGTTTTATATCAGAGGGCTATTATTCCAAATTCGTACCTTCCTCCTTCGAGCGGGTTCAGTCTCCTTGTCTTCCGCGCTGTCTGCACTCGAACAGAAATTGTAAGTAAAGGCTCATTTAGGCCTCAGAATGACGTAGCTTTGTTAAAGCCAGGATAAACAAGTAAGGATAAACCAGTAAGGACTTAACAGTAAGCTTAAAGTTACAGTTAGCACCAGGAGGGGAAAATGAGGTCGGACAGCCATATAGGTTGAAACCAGGTGGCCAAGATTTTTCCAGGAAGGAACAGCCCAGAGACAAGATGGGGTATGCCATTGCATGCCAGGGAACGAAGGGCTGTGGCTAAACTTAGATAGAAAGCCATAGGAACATAGAAGGCCATAGGAACATGGCCAGTAAAAGGATTTGCGCAGGATATCGGTGAAGATAACGTTCGGTACAAGGGAAGGGGGGAAAGTGAGGTCGGACAGCCATATAGGTCGAGCCAGGCCGAGAACTTTCCAGGAAGGAACAGCCCAGAGACAAGATGGGGTATGCCATTGCATGCCAGGGAAGGAGGGCTGTGGTTAACTTAGACGGCCAAAGGGACATGGCCAGGAAGGGTGAAATGCGTAGGTACCAGGTAGGTTTGACAAGAAGGTAGTGACAACTACGAGGTCAAGCCAGGAAGCTCTAGACTAAGTTCTAGACAAGAGGTCCAGATAAAGCAGGCCAGGATCTGGTGGACAAGAGAAAATAAATAAGCTCACAGGAAATGGGCCAGGTGGCCACAGGGTGAGAAGGACAGGTTAGGTTTTGAAATATTGAAAATTGAAGCAGGAGCTGCATTGTAGGAATTTGAAGCTTCAGAGCCAAAGGAAGCAAGTTCAGGAAGCAAAGTTCAGGACAAAACAATTAAGGAGGTAGTTAAACAAGTAAAACAGCGAGTGATGCCGCTGGACCAGATACCAGACCAAGACCCCCCACCCCCCCAAGACCTGAGCTCAGTCCCGGGGCTCTAGGCAACACCCCCCACCCCCCCAAGACCTGAGCTCAGTCCCAGGGCTCTAGGCAACACCCCAACACCCCGCCCTGCCTTCCCTTTTTTCACCTCAACCAACCCCCGTCCAACCAGTCCCAAAAATCCTTTTCCTTGAATGAGAGACGTAACATGAATGAGCAAAGATTGTTTGGGAGTGGCTGGAGAAAGGCATGATTTGAGTCGATCTGAGTTTCGCGCGAAGAATGGGAGACTCACTCGTATATGAATGAGGAATGAATGTATATTGGGATGTTAATTGACGTGTGTATCTAGCCAATGTATTTGTCTGTATGACATATGCAAAGCAGAGGGTTTCGGTGTGAAGCTTTGTAAGTGATCTGCTCGACTTGGGGGAAATTCAGGCCGGGAATGTCCATTTTAACGTCTATCCGAGAGAACAGGCGAGGTCCTGAACTGAGTCCGGATTTTCATCTGTTTGGGAGTTGTTTGGGAAGCGAATTGATATAAATCGGGTCAGGAAAGCACCCGGAGTGCCCTTGTCGATCTACTGTTGATATGAAGCGGTTTCTTGGAGATGGTTGCAGAATTCGAATCAATATGTGTGTTTTACTTGAATTGAAGAGTTCATTCAATGGCAGATATTGTGTATTGTATGTGTGGGATGTATCGCTGAGGCAGCTCACCTTTGGAATTGGTGTCATATAGTGCATTTTGGATCAGAGAGGTCAAGCGTCGGAGATCCTGTTTTTTTGCGATGTTACGAGCTAGGGATGAGTTCTGACAGCTCAATGTTCTGACAACTCACTACATGTCAGGTCGCAGATTTGTTATGACAGCTCTTCGCACTTTGTTATGACAGCCGACTGCATGTCCCAACGCGAGGTAAACCCCGCCGCGAACGCGAATAGAGCGGCGTGCAGGGAGTGTTGGGATTCGTGTGGAGGCACGAGGGTGCGCGCCAAGACGGGGGGCGGCGTGGCGTCGTCGCGTTGAGATGGTTGTGCCAGGTCGATCGGCGATCTCTGAATTTAAATCGGATTTTTGTCATGTGTGTTGTGAAATTAAACGTCTATCCGAGAATCCTGGCAATGGTCGTTTAACTAAAGTGTGGTACAAACCTGTGTTTCCGCCGTGCGGCTCCGTGGAAGTTTGGGTAGAGGGATATTGTGTGTTCAGACAGGAGCCGAGCGAGCCGCGAGTCACGGGTGTGCTGTATGAGATTTGCTCAGAGTGCTGGCGATAACTCGCCCACTCTCAGAGGAGGATGTGTGCCCAAATGCATTGTGGGTCATTTCGACTTTGCTGGATGTCGGACGTTCATGTCAGACGAGCCATGTCGGAATAGTGGCCGGCTGCGACATATATGCCAGGCAATGTCACAGGACGAATACGTTACTTATAAGATGGATTTTTATTTAAGATGGATTTATAAGATGGATAGATGGATGGATTTATTTAAGATGGCTAAAATAAACGATTTCAAGACAGAGTAATTAATTTCCGGAGCCAAGTTCCAACAGGAAGTCTTGTTCGTACAGTAAGGTACAGTGCGGAGTGGCGGCTGGAAGATGCATCGATGCATTTGTGTTGATCAATGCGGACACAGATTTAGTATGCTGATAAGGTTAAGTTATTAAAACGCATATGGGTCTGGAGGCAGATAATGTGGGACAAGCTGCCTCACGGGCGCTGCAGGGAGAGTATTTGGAAATTCAATAATTTGAACAGAAATGTCACGTTTTCAACAGAACGCTGATCCGAGGAAGGAGGACGGTTGAGGTTTCAACTGTCGGTATGTGGTGTGGCTTGTGCCAAGGTGTGGGCGCGAGGAGGTGTGTTGATGAAGCGTTGTGCGAACGAGGAAGGGTGTGCGAAAGGTGTGCACCAGGTAGAGAGGTGCTGCATTGTAGAGCACGTACGGAAGTCCCTGGACGGATTGTGACGGTTGTTGGATTCGTAGGAGCTAGCATTTTGCGATGTAGAGCCTCAATAAGGGTCATTTGTCTGTCTGGATGTGGTTCTTGCAGGGAATGACGCCGGACTTGTATTATTTGCGGAAAAATAAAACGCTGGTTACCCCAATTCGAAGTTTGACCTTTTAAAGTTTAGTTGACCTTTGTTCGAGATATGCAAGGGAAAGGTCAGAGGTAATTCACTAACCTTGGAAGAACGACAGGCGGAGTCAGTCTACAGGGTGTTGCATTGGCATTTCGATGCTGTGGATTATATCGTGCCTGCCCGGAAAGGTGATGTCCTGTGCTGGGGCTGGCGACATGCCTCTGTTATTTGTCTGTCTGTCGGTCTGATTGTAAGTCTTTGGTACTGGGAGGGCTAATTGAGTGCTTAGGCGTCATTGTTCCATGGAGGCAGGTCCGGGGGTTTTGGTCCAGCCTGCAAGGAGTCCAGGGGCTTGTTTTAGGGCTGGGTCGCCAAAAATGGGATGCTGTGCCCATCTGGATGTAAAATTATCCATCAAGGACGGGGAATAATGTGCAGTGTGATTGGGTAAGAGGTAAAGGCCATAAAACACCAACCCCATGAGGAACGAAATAAATGGAGAGATGTTGGGATCACATGATGGTTGGGATTGAAGAACAACCTACTGGGATTTCAAACCTGTGTTTGGGTCTGGGGCAACTGGGTGATGGGCAATAGTGTATGAGTGAGTAATTATGATCTGTTTAAGTGTAAGAGGCGGTGGAGAAGAAAGGGGTGATGAAAAGTTATTTGTTTTAGTGTGAAGTAGGTTGGTTGCTTATTTGTCACAGTAAGATGAGAGTTGTGTTTTTAAGCTTGGTCTTTGAATGAATTGTTGCTTGGAATGTGTTGATTGGAAAAGTGATTTCTGATCGCTGATCCGATCTGGTTTTGAATTGTTTGATTTAATTTTGAGTTGATTGGAGGTAATAAGGATTTGTGTCGATTTCTTGATTGGAGTTGATCTGGAAACAAAGACAGATGGGATTAATGTGTATATCAGGAACATTTTGGAAAAGAAATATGGATATATGACATTACTAAAATATAACCAAGCAATTGAGAGTTCTTGGGTTAATGGGATATAAATAAATGCATCTACAAGTTGATGGTTTATAAAAATTTAGTTCTGGATGATACTTAAACGATGAACAATGTTGGCAATATACAAAGAATGTGACTTGTTTTTTGGGGGGCAAAGTTATGAGTGGTTGTGGGCAAACGAAGATTAATTTAGATTTATCATAGTTAAGTTCGAGGAAGTTGATTTGAAGCCAGAATTTTATTTGGATGCCAGAAAGGAGAAAGGAGATGCTGAAAGCCAGAAAGGAGATGCTGTTGTCTACTCTGAATGACAGGTGGCGGTATCCAGGGCGCTGAGGAGTTTTGTTCACGTTGTAAAGTTTGTTTATTTAGTTTGTTTATTGTAGAGAAGAGTGCTTTTGGGATTCCGGAGCCAGAGTGGATAATTTGAGGGTAGTAGGTGGAGTAGAGGACATCTTTACAGTACTGTAGGTGGTCCTTGTAGGCTTGGGAGTGAACTGATTTGGGTTTAATAGGCACAAGCTGGTCTAAACAGGGTGAGGAGGATGGTGTGATTGATGATGTCAAAGGAGGCGTTGAGGTGAGGAGGATGAAAATGTTGAGGTTGCCGGCGTCAGAGGAGAGAGAAGGTCGCTGGTGATTTTGAGGAGAGCAGTTTCAGTACTGTGGCTGGAGCAGAATCCGGATTGGGATGTTTCATACAGGTTATTGGCAGAGTGGTGATGTTTGAGTTGAGTGGCCACAGCACGTTCCAAAACTTTTGACAGAAAGGGTAGATTGGAGATGGGTCTGAAGTTATTTAGGGTGTCAGGGTTTAGTCCAGGGTTTTTCCAAAATGGGGGTGAAGTTTCACGAGTTTTTGGGGAAATCGGTATGTGAAGCTGGATTAAGTTGGAACTGCTTGATGAGCCATGGAGATGGATTGGGTTTTGTTGTCGGTTGTCTGGGAGTTCGGTTGTTGCATTGCCAAAGGTTTCTGTGTGGTGGACACACTCGTTGGCTGTTGTCTTGTGTGACGTGGAGGGAGATGTATGTGGCTGTGTGTGGCTGCCTGGAGGGGAAGGCGGCTACAGTGGTTGATATTGGTTGTGGGTTGTCCGGGGTGCTTCGATTTGCATAAGGGGTGAAGATTGGGATATTACATTATTTTGAGTAAGTATTGGCATGAGTAATTACAGAAGTAATTATGAGTTATTATGAGTAATTAGTGGTATGAGTATTAGTTATGAGTTCCAGGTGTTGAGCTAGTTATGCTAGTTATCCAGCTAGTTATGAGTAAGTGATTATTTTAGTAAAATTACACGTTTCGCTGTGTTGTTGATCTGGGGACAAGCTAGTTTGATGGGTACCCTGGGGTCTTCAGCGTGTCTATGTGTTTGTCTGGCTGTTACACTAGACTCTGGGATGTGTTTTCATGAGACGAATTTCAGAATTGATGACAATTCAGTGAGTATGGTGGACAACGTGAAGTGGCTGGTGTGAAGGAAGGGGTTGGGAAAGATGGACCCCCTTCACGAATACCCAGTAGGGTAGCTTAATTTCAGACATAACAGTGAGAATCTATTGTGAGCGAATCACAGTGGGTGAGGAAAACATTGTGTGTGACCAGACACCAGAACTGACCAGAATTGAAATTGGAAGTAGACCAGGTTATTTCTATTATTTGTTTATTCGTGAAAATAAATAAATAATAGGGGGAGGTTCATGGAGGTTAATGGTGGTTTGTTTGTATTAATCGAGGTTAATGGTGGTTTGTGTTTGTGTTAATGGAGGTTAAAGGTGGTTGGTTTGTGGTAATTCTAGTTGAAACTCTAGCTGAAATAACATATCGCTAGTTCGAGGTTCTAGTTGGAACTGCTTGATGAGCCATATCGCTAGTTCGAGGTTCGAGGCACGATATGCTCTAGCTGAAACTTCCGTTTAATTTTATAATTTTATTTTTATTGATGTTGGAAACAGGTAATGGGATGCTGAGAGAAGGATTGAATTTAATTTGAATTGGACTGGATTAAATGGGATTGAATTTAAAAATTGAATATTGGATAAAATTGGATCCACTTGAAAAAAAAGTGGATTAGGAAATTGGAGAAAAGGTGTTCTATGAAACTATGAATTGAATGAATTGAATCTATGAATTGGAGACCTGTAGACCAGGCGCTCCCAGGAGACTTGTGGACCAGGTGTTCCACCAGAGGAAAAAGACCAGGTGTTCGTGGAGCACTTCACCTGCAAGAACGCCTTGGAACCAAGGTGGAAGGGACCAGTCCAGGTGTTGCTGACTACACCAACGGCAGTCTTTTGCGAGGGCAAGACTTCGTGGATCCACGCCACGCACTGTAAGTTGGCCATACAAGCACCAGACACCACACCCCCAGAACACAGTAAGGATGGGCCTAATCATAGGTACAATACTATTGATAGCGACAGCAGCTAGGGGAAACTCCGATTCCAATAGATGCGAAAACGAAACCCGACACCTCACCGTAACATGGGGACAAAGAGTATCACCACCATGTTTCGAACAGAAAGCCCTGCACACAAATTGGGTGAACATAAATTGGCTAGCACTGTCGGCAGGGCCTGGACGCGTTGGCATGATACTACAAAAGCAACGAGAGTTCCGGGAAGACGGGCAAGCTAGCATTAAGTAAGACCTTGGCCCAACCAGGATACCAATGGGGAACCCCTGATTTTAAGCTACAAACACGCACACGCCTAGGGAAAGACATGACCATGCAGGTCCGGTGCAGCGTCTGGACCCCTGGCGCGGCCGGTGGCGAAAAGAACTACATACCATGCATCGAATACATACTCACGCCGCAACCCCAGGATAAGGCCCCAAAGAAGGGTGAAAACACATATTGGAAAGTGGCCAGGGAAGTGGCAACAATTCAAAATAGGACACACTGCTGGTCGTGCATGCGCTTTCCCCAAGCAGGCACCACAGGAATACACATGATAGTGCTACCCTTGTCCCTCAATGACCTCTGCTCACAACCTATCGATTCCCCATGTTTAGTCACCACGCTGGAAAGAGAAGGGGTTGACAACGGCAAGAGTTGCAATCGACAATTTAATTATCGCCCGTCAATGATTGCCCATGTGGCCGAGAGGCCTGCCCCCGTCTGGGTCAAACCACAGAAAGGGACGGTCTGCCTCCAGGGTTCCGGCCACTTGCGTATGGGAGAATCAGAATGCGCCTACACTCTCCCCGGGAAGCTGGGACAAGGGAGCTCGGGGATTACATTACGAATAGTACTGCAAGATAAACGCAACCACAACATAACGGCTATAACATTCTCTAGGGGGGTTAGTAGGATTAATGGGGTGGTAAAGGGACTCCAGTGCTTATCCACCCACCTGGTCCCACCCCATGGGACAATGTTTATATGCGGCGACAAGGCTTACCCCTATTTACCAAATAATTGGGGGGGCACATGTTATCTGGGTTCAGTCCTTCCTGACGTTGAGATACTGGATGAGCTAGACCCAAAGTCCTTGGACAGGCGTTATAAGAGGTCAGTCATGAACGAAGATGGAACCACTAAACTACACGGGAGTCTATGGGAAAAGGTGTTTGGTTTCTTCTTCCCAGGAGCGGGCATAGTCATGGATAGTTTCCGGATAGACAAATTGGCTTTGGCCCTAGAAAAGGTGGCAAACGACACCGCTACGGCTCATGACATACTATTGGATACGGTGATTCACATGCGTACAATGGTGATGCAGAATCGGGTGGCTTTGGACATGCTCTTGGCAGAGAAAGGAGGGGTATGCGGAATTATAGAGGGAAAATGTTGCACTTACATACCCGATCCATCTGAAGGAGTGTCAGCCGCAATAGTGAGACTAAGGGAAACTAGCCACGCCCTGACAATCGATCGGATCGCGCGCGAGAACTCTTATAAATTTAGCTGGCTCACTGACTGGTTCCAGGGATGGACGGGCACCATAGTGAAGTGGTTATTGACCGCACTGGCTGTGATAATCGGGGTAGTAATTTGGGGGGCACTAATGAAATCTCTAGTCCTCCTCTGTATGAGAAAGTACTTTACAGGATGGAAAGTGAAGAAGCCGCCGACAACGACTATGGTTCTGACCACAGAGGCCGTCGACCTGAACGGGTCCTTCAACAAGGCAGTTGCGACCAGCGCTCCAGAAAATTGTATTGAATTTTGTGACGACTGTGATACTTGTGTGGATCCCATGTGGGAACTGGCTGCTGCCTGTAACGGTGTATGTGATGACTGTGATACTTGTGCTATAAACCCCTTGCGTGTACTGGCTAACGCTGCTTATGTATTACAAGCTGACAGCTGCACGCCCCCTTTAAACCCAACTATGGATCTGATTGCGACGCTGGGTCTGGCGGTCGAGGGACCCGACGTGGATATCCTAGACCCGCAAGCCGACCAGGCGCCCAAGGGAGACTTTGACATAAAGGAAGTTCCTCTCTTTGCTTCATATGTATTAAGTTCAAATGCTTCAAGTGAATCGGATTTTTACGCTCTGTACCCTGACCAGGAAATTGAGACACAAGATACTGACAATATTATGTATTCCCCAGAACAGCAGCACGTGAGGGACCTCATGGGCATGATCGTTGATTAACCTCGAAGATCTGCAAGGACTGGGTCTGCAAAGGGTGGGGGGAGCAAGTTCCGCAGGGGAGGTGATGGGCCCTCTGGCGGAGCAGAACCTCATCTGGACCAGACACCTTCGTTGTGGATCCGAAACGTTAATGGACTTTCATGTTCTGAGCCCTCAGGCTCCGAGCACGCACCACACGACACGTTCGCCAAATGCACGGGCGAGGCGCTTTGGGCGCACGATATGCCCTTGGGAGATACCCGCATTACACAATTATTTTTCAATAAAGCCCGATGTGGCACGTTGTCTCTTAAGATACTTTGTCTCGACGAGACAAGAGGAAGGAATGTCAAGTAGTAGATTTGTTATTGCCTAAAGTTCAGTTATAGACGTTGGGTGCTAATGTGTTATGATTTATATGATGTTTAAAAATGCTATTTTCATGAAGTTAATAAAGGGTTTTTGCTTCGTTTTAGTTTTGGATGAGGAGAGGCTCGCTGAGGTCATGCTGAACAAATTGTATACGTGTGCTTTTTTCGAGGCTGGTCGTAAAACCACGCCCACATGCGCTTGTTTTTGCGTAATGCTAGTAGAATGACATGAACCTATCGTTAACTATATATATTTTGTTTTAATCTCAGCAACGCATGACTCTGTATAAACATGCTTTGGATTACTCATGTACACAAACCCATAAAATATATGGGTTTGTTTGGCTAAGCATACACTCTCCTCTTTGTGAGTTACAGTTCTGTTTTCTCGGAGCCCAGAGAAACAATTGGTCCAAATGATAAGGAAGGGCTGACTCCCCCGAATGATAACGGTGGGAGGGACTCTCGCCAGTCGCTTCGTTCTCTCGGAGATTTTCTGATAATCGTATTCGTATATAAGTGAATGAGAATCAATGCGTTTTCAGGAAGGCTTGACGTGGCATGAGACTGGCTCTTGCTATAGATGTCTTGGCCTCCTCCGGATCTGTATAAGTTGGTTTTTAATAAAGCTGCGCCATTCCAGGCTATTGTGGACTTCTTTTGCAAACGAAGAGCTGATTCTTCACATATATATATATATATATATATATATATATATATATATATATATATATACACATACATATGTACATGTATGTGTATATATATATATATATATATATATACACATACATATATATACAGTCACGTGAAAAAGTAAGTACACCCCATGTAAAGTTTTGACTTTTTCAACATATTTCAACATACAGATATTTGATCTTCATTTCAACAATATTCAGAGATAAAGGTGATATAATATAACAAATATAATGAAGCATTTACATTTTGTAGTACATTATATAATTTAAATAAATATAAATGCAAATTTCGCCTGTGGAAAAAGTAAGTACATCCCCACATTTATCACTATTTCAAATACCTAAAATTAGAATCAGGTGCACCAGCTCAGGTGCAAATGATTAGAACATCGTCAGAGAGGATCTTGGAGGAACCTGCCTTATTTAAACCTCAGACATTCAGTTTGGTTTGCTCTGTTGTTGACGTGTGCGGCGTCACCATGCCTCGATCAAAAGAGCTCTCTGAGGCCTTCAGAAAGAAGGTTGTAGATGCCTACAAGTTTGGGAAGGGATTTAAAAAGATCTCCAAACAATTTGAAATCAATCATTCGACTGTCCGGAAGATCAGCTACAAGTGGAGAAGATTCCAAACAACTGCCAACTTGTTCAGGCCAGGCCACCCCAGCAAGTTCAGCCTGAGAGCAGACCGCAAGATGCTGAAAGAAGTCTCGAAGAACCCCAGAATGTCATCACGGGACCTACAGGTAGCTCTCGCCACTGTTGACGTCAAAGTGCATGAGTCTACCATGAGAAAGAGGCTGCAAAAATTTGATCGACATGGGAGGTGTGCCAGGAGGAAACCTTTGCTGTCCAGAAAGAACATCAGGGCAAGACTAAAGTTTGCCAATGAACACCGAGGCAAAGACCAGCACTTCTGGAACAATGTGCTCTGGACAGATGAGTCAAAGGTAGAGCTATTTGGCCACAGTACCAGAAGACATGTTTGGCGAAAACCAAAGACAGCATTTGACCACAAGAACCTGATACCAACTGTGAAGCATGGGCATGGAAATATTATGGTTTGGGGCAGCTTTGATGCATCAGGGCCTGGGCAGCTCACCATCATAGAATCCACTATGAATTCTTCATTGTACCAGAGGGTGCTTGAGGATAATGTGAGGCCATCTGTCGGAAAGTTGAAGCTCAAGCGATGGTGGACCTTGCAACATGACAATGACCCTAAACATACCAGTAAATCCACCAAGGAATGGCTGAAAAGAAAGAAATGGAGGGTTCTGGAATGGCCAAGTCAAAGCCCGGATCTAAATCCCATTGAGATGTTGTGGGGGGATTTGAAACGAGCTGTGCGTGCAAGAACCCCTCAAACATCGCACAGCTGAAAGAATTCTGCATGGAGGAGTGGGCAAAAATTTCTCCCAGTCGATGTCAGAGACTGGTAGACAGTTATAAGAAACGCCTACTTGAGGTTGTTTCTGCCAAAGGGGGCAATACCACCTATTAGAGCCAAGGGTGTACTTACTTTTTCCACATGCGAAATTTGCATTTATGTTAATTTAAATTATACAATGGACTACAAAATGTAAATGTTTCATGATATTTGTTGTTTTATATCACCTTTATCTATCAATATTGTTGAAATGAAGATCAAGTATCTGTATGTTGAAATATGTTGAAAAAGTCAAAACTTTACATGGGGTGTACTTACTCACTTGACTGTACATACGTATATATATACATACATATATATATATATATATATATATATATATATATATATATATATATATATATATATATATATATACATACAGGGTGTTAAAATTAGCGCCCGATTTCTGTTTATATATATATATATATATATATATATATATATATATATATATATATATATATGTGAAGAATCAGCTCTTCGTTTGGAAAAGAAGTCCACAAATAGCCTGAAAAATGACGCAGCTTTATTAAAAACCAACTTATACAGATCCGGAAGAAGCCAAGACATCTACAGCAAGAGCCAGTCTCATGCCACGTCAAGCCTTCCTGAAAACACATTGATTCCCAGTCCATTTATATAGGGACACGTTTTATCAGGAAATCTCCGAGGGAACAAACAAAACTGGGAGAGGTTCCTCCCCGGTGGGCCAAGCCCCCACCGTCATCCGCTCTGTCATTCGGGGGAGTCAGCCCTTCCTTATCATTCGGACCAGATATAGTTTCAAAAGCTCCGAGGTGACGAAAATGCAACTCACAGAGAGAAGAGTGCATGCTTGGCCAGATAAGACCATGCTTGGCCAAACAAACCCATATATTTTATGGGTTTGTTTACATGAGTAATTCAAAGCATGTTTATACAGAGTCATGCGTCGCTGTGATTAATACAAAATATATATGGTAAAAACAATAGGTTTATGTCTGCAATCTAATCATTCTACTAGCGTTACATAAAACCACGCGCATGTGGGCGTGGTTTTACGACTAGCCTCGAAAAAGCACACGTATACAATTTGTCCAGCATGACCTCAGCGAGCCTTTCCTCATCCAAAACTAAAACGAAGCAAAAACCCTTTATTAACTTTATGAAAATAGCATTTTTAAACAACATTTAAATCATAACACATTAGCAACCAACGTCTATAACTGAACTTTAGGCAATAACAAATCTACTACTTGACATTCCTTTCTCTTGTCTCGTCGAGACAAAGTATCTTAAGAGACAACGTGCCACATCGGGCTTTATTGAAAAATAATTGTGTAATGCGGGTATTGAAAAAATAATTGTGTAATGCGGGTATCTCCCAAGGGCATATCGTGCGCCCAAAGCGCCTCGCCCGTGCATTTGGCGAACGTGTCGTGTGGTGCGTGCTCGGAGCCTGAGGGCTCAGAACATGAAAGTCCATTAACGTTTCGGATCCACAACGAAGGTGTCTGGTCCAGATGAGGTTCTGCTCCGCCAGAGGGCCACCACCTCCCCTGCGGAACTTGCTCCCCCCACCCTTTGCAGACCCAGTCCTTGCAGATCTTCGAAGTTAATCAACGATCATGCCCATGAGGTCCCTCACGTGCTGCTGTTCTGGGGAATACATAATATTGTCAGTATCTTGTGTCTCAATTTCCTGGTCAGGGTACAGAGCGTAAAAATCCGATTCACTTGAAGCATTTGAACTTAATACATATGAAGCAAAGAGAGGAACTTCCTTTATGTCAAAGTCTCCCTTGGGCGCCTGGTCGGCTTGCGGGTCTAGGATATCCACGTCGGGTCCCTCGACCGCCAGACCCAGTGTCGCAATCAGATCCATAGTTGGGTTGAAAGGGGGCGTGCAGCTGTCAGCTTGTAATACATAAGCAGCGTTAGCCAGTACACGCAAGGGGTTTATAGCACAAGTATCACAGTCATCACATACACCGTTACAGGCAGCAGCCAGTTCCCACATGGGATCCGCACAAGTATCACAGTTGTCACAAAATTCAATACAATTTTCTGGAGCGCTGGTCGCAACTGCCTTGTTGAAGGACCCGTTCAGGTCGACGGCCTCTGTGGTCAGAGCCATAGTCGTTGTCGGCGGCTTCTTCACTTTCCATCCTGTAAAATACTTTCTCATACAGAGGAGGACTAGAGATTTCATTAGTGCCCCCCAAATTACTACCCCGATTATCACAGCCAGTGCGGTCAATAACCACTTCACTATGGTGCCCGTCCATCCCTGGAACCAGTCAGTGAGCCAGCTAAATGTATAAGAATTTTCACGCGCGATCCGATCGATCGTCAGGGCGTGGCTAGTTTCCCTTAGTCTCACTTCTGCATCACCATTGTACGCATGTGAATTACCGTGTCCAATAGTATGTCATGAGCCGTAGCGGTGTCGTTTGCCACCTTTTCTAGGGCCAAAGCCAATTTGTCTATCCGGAAACTATCCATGACTGTGCCCGCTCCTGGGAAGAAGAAACCAAACACCTTTTCCCATAGACTCCCGTGTAGTTTAGTGGTTCCATCTTCGTTCATGACTGACCTCTTATAACGCCTGTCCAAGGACTTTGGGTCTAGCTCATCCAGTATCTCAACGTCAGGAAGGACTGAACCCAGATAACATGTGCCCCCCCAATTATTTGGTAAATAGGGGTAAGCCTTGTCGCCGCATATAAACATTGTCCCATGGGGTGGGACCAGGTGGGTGGATAAGCACTGGAGTCCCTTTACCACCCCATTAATCCTACTAACCCCCCTAGAGAATGTTATAGCCGTTATGTTGTGGTTGTGTTTATCTTGCAGTACTATTCGTAATGTAATCCCCGAGCTCCCTTGTCCCAGCTTCCCGGGGAGAGTGTAGGCGCATTCTGATTCTCCCATACGCAAGTGGCCGGAACCCTGGAGGCAGACCCTCCCTTTCTGTGGTTTGACCCAGACGGGGGCAGGCCTCTCGGCCACATGGGCAATCATTGACGGGCGATAATTAAATTGTCGATTGCAACTCTTGCCGTTGTCAACCCCTTCTCTTTCCAGCGTGGTGACTAAACATGGGGAATCGATAGGTTGTGAGCAGAGGTCATTGAGGGACAGAGGTAGCACTATCATGTGTATTCCTGTGGTGCCTGCTTGGGGAAAGTGCATGCACGACCAGCAGTGTGTCCTATTTTGAATTGTTGCCACCTCCCTGGCCACTTTCCAATATGTGTTTTCCCCCCTCTTTGGGGCCTTATCCTGGGGTTGCGGCGTGAGTATGTATTCGTTGCATCGTATGTAGTTCTTTTCGCCACCGGCCGCGCCAGGGGTCCAGACGCTGCACCGGACCTGCATAGTCATGCCTTTCTCTAGGCGCGTGCGTGTTTGTAGCTTAAAATCAGGGGTTCCCCATTTGTATCCTGGTTGGGCCAAGGTCTTAATGCTAGCTTGCCCATCTTCCCGGAACTCTCGTTGCTTTTGTAGTACCATGCCAACGCGTCCAGGCCCTGCCGACAGTGCTAGGCAATTTATGTTCACCCAATTTGTGTGCAGGGCTTTCTGTTCGAAACATGGTAGTGATACTCTTTGTCCCCATGTTACGGTGAGGTGTCGGGTTTCGTTTTCGCATCTATTGGAATCGGAGTTTCCCCTAGCTGCTGTCGCTATCAATAGTATTGTACCTATGATTAGGCCCATCCTTACTGTGGTTGCTGTGGTGTAGTGTCTGGTGCTTGTATGGCCAACTTACAATGCGTGGCGTGGATCCACGAGGTCTTGCCCTCGCAAAAGACTGCCGTTGGTGTAGTCAGCAACACCTGGACTGGTCCCTTCCACCTTGGTTCCAAGGCGTTCTTGCAGGTGAAGTGCTCCACGAACACCTGGTCTACAGGTCTCCAATTCATAGATTCAATTCATTCAATTCATAGTTTCATAGAACACCTTTTCTCCAATTTCCTAATCCACTTTTTTTTCCAAGTGGATCCAATTTTATCCAATATTCAATTTTTTAATTCAATCCCATTTAATCCAGTCCAATTCAAATTAAATTCAATCCTTCTCTCAGCATCCCATTACCTGTTTCCAACATCAATAAAAATAAAATTATAAAATTAATAAAAAATCAATCATCTCAACTCTCAAATCAAATCCAAAAATCAATCAAAATCATATAAAAATCAATAAAATAATAAAAATAAACGAAAATTACTTCAGCGAGAGTTTCAACTAGAATTAACACAAACAAACCACCATTAACCTCCATTAACACAAACAAACCACCATTAACCTCCATTAACACAAACAAACCACCATTAACCTCCATTAACCTCCCCCTATTATTTATTTATTTTCACGAATAGACAAATAATAGAAATAACCTGGTCTACTTCCAATTTCAATTCTGGTCAGTTCTGGTGTCTGGTCACACACAATGTTTTCCTCACCCACTGTGATTCGCTCAAAATAGATTCTCACTGTTATGTCTGAAATTCGTCTCATGAAAACCCATTCAAGAGTCCGGTGTAACAGATAGCCAAACACATAGACACGCCGAAGACCCCAGGGTACCCATCAAACTAGCTTGTCCGCAGATCCACAACACAGCGAAACATGTAACTTTACTAAAATAATCACTTACTCATAACTAATACTCATAATAACTCATAATTACTTATGTAATTACTCATACCAATACTTACTTAAAATAATGTAATATCCCAATCTTCACCCCCTATGCAAATCGAAGCACCCCGGACAATCCACAACCAATATCAACCACTGTAGCCGCCTTCCCGATTCCAGGCAGCCACACGCAGCCACATACATCTCCCTCCACGTCACACAAGACAACAGCCAACGAGTGTGTCCACCACACAGAAACCTTTGGCAATGCAACAACCGAACTCCCAGACAACCAACAACAAAACCCAATCCATCTCCATGGCTCATCAAGCAGTTCCAACTTAATCCAGCTTCACATACCGATTTCCCCAAAAACTCGTGAAACTTCACCCCCATTCTGGAAAAACCCTGGACTAAACCCTGACACCCTAAATAACTTCAGACCCATCTCCAATCTACCCTTTCTGTCAAAAGTTTTGGAACGTGCTGTGGCCACTCAACTCAAACATCACCACTCTGCCAATAACCTGTATGAAACATCCCAATCCGGATTCTGCTCCAGCCACAGTACTGAAACTGCTCTCCTCAAAATCACCAGCGACCTTTTCTCTCCTCTGATGCCGGCAACCTCAACATTTTCATCCTCCTCACCTCAACGCCTCCTTTGACATCATCAATCACACCATCCTCCTCACCCTGTTTAGACCAGCTTGTGCCTATTAAACCCAAATCAGTTCACTCCCAAGCCTACAAGGACCACCTACAGCACTGCAAAGATGTCCTCTACTCCACCTACTACCCTCAAATTATCCACTCTGGCTCCGGAATCCCAAAAGCACTCTTCTCTACAATAAACAAACTAAATAAACAAACTTTACAACGTGAACAAACTCCTCAGCGCCCTGGATACCGCCACCTGTCATTCAGAGTAGACAACAGCATCTCCTTTCTGGCTTTCAGCATCTCCTTTCTCCTTTCTGGCATCCAAATAAAATTCTGGCTTCAAATCAACTTCCTCGAACTTAACTATGATAAATCTAAATTAATCTTCGTTTGCCCAAAACCACTCATAACTTTGCCCCCAACATCGATGGTTTCCCAGTATCCACCTTTTATGAATTTTTTGAATCTTCTCATTATTCGAAAGTTTACAAAATGTTCCAAATCTGTATATTATTTTCTACTGTGGTTATATTAAACCATTATTTTACAAAATCCAACTTTCAATAAACTGGAAAATGCTTCGCCATGGAATAGTCCACCACTCATATAAATAATCATAAGAGTTCTGCGAAACATCTCCATCTTTAAAACTTAGCCAACCAATTTTAAACCACATGTTTTCCCCCCAAAAAACAAGTCACATTCTTTGTATATTGCCAACATTGTTCATCGTTTAAGTATCATCCAGAACTAAATTTTTATAAACCATCAACTTGTAGATGCATTTATTTATATCCCATTAACCCAAGAACTCTCAATTGCTTGGTTATATTTTAGTAATGTCATATATCCATATTTCTTTTCCAAAATGTTCCTGATATACACATTAATCCCATCTGTCTTTGTTTCCAGATGAACTCAAATCAGGAAATCAACACAAATCCTTATTACCTCCAATCAATCACACTGCACATCATTCCCCGTCCTTGATGGATAATTTTACATCCAGATGGGCACAGCATCCCGTTTTTGGCGACCCAGCCCTGAAACAAGCCCCTGGACTCCTTGCAGGCTGGACCAAAACCCCTGGACGAAGTTGCATCCCAGTACTGACTCTGCTGCCTTCTTGCAAACCACTTCAACTCCATGAATTTTACATGTTTCGTGAACAGAACAAAGCACTCTGTAATCGTCAGATTGAACCTGCCCCAAACCCGTCCATATAAACTCCATTGTTGTCCTGTCCATCTCTCTGTTTGTGGATCCGGTGCAAAGTTACACAAAGTTCCCGTTTACATTTTGTGACTCACAGCTCCTGCCTCCATGGAACAATGACGCCTGAGCACTCAATTAGCCCTCCCAGTACCAAAGACTTACAATCAGACCGACAGACAGACAAATAACAGAGGCATGTCGCCAGCCCCAGCACAGGACATCACCTTTCCGGGCAGGCACAATATAATCCACAGCATCGAAATGCCAATTTCTATCCGGAGCCTCGCAAAGCCAAAATCCATGCATGCGTGCTCCATCATGCAACCCGATCTGTACTCGGTGCGCCCGGCGCCCCCTATAATCAGTGAGTTATAATAACCACAATATCTCTGGCACCCAACTCGTGATACCACAATTTAATCCACGTTACTTGCATCTCTTCATCCTCCCAAATGTCCTCCATTTAACGTGACTCAAATCCATCTCAAATCCCCACAGCTCGATCGAACACGTCACTGTACTCGGCCCGGTTAAATTAAATTCCAAGCGTACTGTACCTGACGCTTCCACAACAACAAAAAAACTCGATATTCTCTGTCCACTAATTATGTACGTGACTTCAGTTTAACCAACAATATAATGTCCTTTCCTTCCAGATTTAGGTTCTATATCCTGTCGTTAAAGCAACACCTCGTAGACTGACTGCCTGTCGTTCTTCCAAGGTTAGTGAATTACCTCTGACCTTTCCCTTGCATATCTCGAACAAGGGTCAACTAAACTTTAAAAGGTCAAACTTCGAATTGGGGTAACCAGCGCTTTATTTTTCCGCAAATAATACAAGTCCGGCGTCATTCCCTGCAAGAACCACATCCAGACAGACAAATGACCCTTATTGAGGCTCTACATCGCAAAATGCTAGCTCCTACGAATCCAACAACCGTCACAATCCGTCCAGGAACTTCCGTACGAGGCGTGCTTCACAATGCATCACCTTTACTACCTGGTGCACCTTTCGCACATCCCTCCTCGTTCGCACAACGCTTCATCAACACCTCCTCGCGCCCACACCTTGGCACAAGCCACACCACATACCGACAGTTGAAACCTCAACCGTCCTCCTTCCTCGGATCAGCGTTCTGTTGAAACGTGACATTTCTGCTCAAATTATTGAATTTCCAATTTTAATAACTTAACCTTACCAGCATACTAAATCTGTGTCCGCATCGATCAACACAAATGCATCGATGCATCTTCCAGCCGCCACTCCGCACTGTACCTTACTGTATGAACAAGACTTCCTGTTGGAACTTGGCTCCGGAAATTAATTACTCTGTCTTGAAATCGTTTATTTTAGCCATCTTAAATAAATCCATCCATCTATCCATCTTATAAATCCATCTTAAATAAAAATCCATCTTATAAGTCCATCCATCCATATAAATCCATCTTAAATAACGTATTCGTCCTGTGACATTGCCTGGCATATATGTCGCAGCCGGCCACTATTCCGACATGGCTCGTCTGACATGAACGTCCGACATCCAGCAAAGTCGAAATGACCCACAATGCATTTGGGCACACATCCTCCTCTGAGAGTGGGCGAGTTATCGCCGGCACTCTGAGCAAATCTCATACAGCACACCCGTGACTCGCGGCTCGCTCGGCTCCTGCCCGAACGCACAATATCCCTCTTCCCAAACTTCCACGGAGCCGCACGGCGGAAACACAGGTTTGTACCACACTTTAATTAAACGAACATCGCCAGGATTCTCGGATAGACGTAAATTTCACAACACACATGACAAAAATCCGATTTAAATTCAGAGATCGCCGATCGACCTGGCACAACCATCTCAACGCGACGACGCCACGCCGCCCCCCGTCTTGGCGCGCACCCTCGTGCCTCCACACGAATCCCAACGCTCCCTGCACGCCGCTCTATTCGCGTTCACGGCGGGGTTTACCTCACGTTGGGACATGCAGTCGGCTGTCATAACAAAGTGCGAAAAGCTGTCATAACAAATCTACGACCTGGCATGTAGTGAGCTGTCAGAACATTGAGCTGTCAGAACTCATCCCTAGCTCGTAAACATCGCAAAAAACAGGATCTCCGACGCTTGACCTCTCTGACCCAAAATGCACTATATGACACCAATTCCAAAGGTGAGCTGCCTCAGCGATACATCCCACACATACAATCCACAATATCTGCCATTGAATGAACTCTTCAATTCAAGTAAAACACACATATTGATTCGAATTCTGAATTTAGCGAAAAAAACAGCCCATCCTGCAACCATCTCCAAGAAACCGCTTCATATCAACAGTAGATCGACAAGGGCACTCCGAGTGCTTTCCTGACCCGATTTATATCAATTCGCTTCCCAAACAACTCCCAAACAGATGAAAATCCGGACTCAGTTCAGGACCTCGCCTGTTCTCTCGGATAGACGCTAAAATAGACATTCCCGGCCTGAATTTCCCGCACGTCGAGCAGATCACTTACAAAGCTTCACACCGAAACCCTCTGCTTTGCATATGTCATACAGACAGATACATTGGCCAGATACACACGTCAATTAACATCCCAATATACATTCATTCCTCATTCATATACTCATATAAGTCTCCCAGACTTCGCGCGAAACTCAGATCGACTCAAATCATGCCTTTCTCCAGCCACTCTCATGTACAATCTTTGCTCATTCATGTTACGTCTCTCATTCAAGGAAAAGGATTTTTTGGGACGGGTTGGACGGGGGTGGGTTGAGGTGAAAAAAAGGGAAGGCAGGGCGGGGTGTTGGGGTGTTGCCTAGAGCCCCGGGACTGAGCTCAGGTCTTGGGGGGGTTGGGGGGTCTTGGTCTGGTATCTGGTCCAGCGGCATCACTCGCTGATTTACTTGTTTAACTGCTTACTTACTTGTCCTCTGGCCAGGGATTATTTAAATCTTTAGTTAACACAGCCCAGTCCTTTAATGGTCTTACCGCGGCAAAATGATGCCTCTTAAACATGAAAGATGCCGGGGTTCCCTTAAGGGGTTCCCCTTCTTTCATTAGCTTGCTTCCCATCTTATTGCTCTGGGCTGATCCTTCCTGGAAAGTTCTCGGCCTGGCTCAACCTTTACGGCTGTCCGACCTCACTTCCCCCTTCCCTTGTACCGAACGTTATCTTCACCGATATCCTGCGCAAATCCTTTTACTGGCCATGTTCCTATGGCCCTCTATGTTCCTATGGCCTTCTATCTAAGTTAGCCACAGCCCTTCGTTCCCTGGCATGCAATGGCATACCCCATCTTGTCTCTGGGCTGTTCCTTCCTGGAAAAATCTTGGCCACCTGGCTTCAGCCTATATGGCTGTCCGACCTCATTTTCCCCTCCTGGTGCTAACTGTAACTTTAAGCTTACTGTTAAGTCCTTACTTGTTTATCCTGGCTTTAACAAAGCTACGTCATTCTGAGGCCTAAAATGAGCCTTTACTTACAATTTCTGTTCGAGTGCAGGCAACGCGGAAGACAAGGAGACTAAGTCCGCTCGAGGGAGGAAGGTACGAATTTGGAATAATAGCCCTCTGATATAAAACAACTCCCACCTTTAATCAAATCAACGTGCCGGCGCCGGCCTCAGGCAGGCTTCCTCCTGTCCCTCGGGCTCCGTTTCCCGTCGTCCGGTGCTGACCCCACTCCTGGTACCATCTGTGAAGAATCAGCTCTTCGTTTGGAAAAGAAGTCCACAAATAGCCTGAAAAATGACGCAGCTTTATTAAAAACCAACTTATACAGATCCGGAAGAAGCCAAGACATCTACAGCAAGAGCCAGTCTCATGCCACGTCAAGCCTTCCTGAAAACACATTGATTCCCAGTCCATTTATATAGGGACACGTTTTATCAGGAAATCTCCGAGGGAACAAACAAAACTGGGAGAGGTTCCTCCCCGGTGGGCCAAGCCCCCACCGTCATCCGCTCTGTCATTCGGGGGAGTCAGCCCTTCCTTATCATTCGGACCAGATATAGTTTCAAAAGCTCCGAGGTGACGAAAATGCAACTCACAGAGAGAAGAGTGCATGCTTGGCCAGATAAGACCATGCTTGGCCAAACAAACCCATATATTTTATGGGTTTGTTTACATGAGTAATTCAAAGCATGTTTATACAGAGTCATGCGTCGCTGTGATTAATACAAAATATATATGGTAAAAACAATAGGTTTATGTCTGCAATCTAATCATTCTACTAGCGTTACATAAAACCACGCGCATGTGGGCGTGGTTTTACGACTAGCCTCGAAAAAGCACACGTATACAATTTGTCCAGCATGACCTCAGCGAGCCTTTCCTCATCCAAAACTAAAACGAAGCAAAAACCCTTTATTAACTTTATGAAAATAGCATTTTTAAACAACATTTAAATCATAACACATTAGCAACCAACGTCTTATAACAGAACTTTAGGCAATAACAAATCTACTACTTGACATATATACATATGTATATATATATATATATATATATATATATATATATATATATATATATTATATATATATATGGTTTTGAGATGTGTCCAGTGAGCTCAATAAAGGTTAAAGGTTGCCCCCCATAGATAGTCACACAAGCAACATGTAGCCTCATTTGTAGTACTAGGGCATGCCCGTACGTGGGTGCAAAAAAACATGCGTGCAAACAACAACAACAAAAAAAAACTTTGAAACCACGTGGCAGTAACGACCACAGAACCCCCCCCTCTATTTACATGAAATGGTTTGGTCCATTCGCAAAGCCAAAGCGAACGGCTTGCGAGTACGGTAGAACCCCCCCCCCTCTATTTACATGAAATGGTTTGGTCCATTCGCAAAGCCAAAGCGAACGGCTTGCGAGTACGGTGACCATACCTTGGGAACCACTTGTCCGATTAATTTCAAACCTTGAAAAGGCACATCCTCGGGTCCCCAGCAATATACCTGGCAAGTTTCAAGTATATCGGACCCGTGGTTGTCGAGAAACAGCGGTCACAGACAAACACACACACACACACACACACACACACACACACACAGACACACACACATACACACAGAGATTACTGGAATTATAGATAGATAGTTATGTCTTAGTATGTGTGAGAGTAGGCCCCTTCCAGTGTTAATCCTGCGTTGTGTAAAGACAGGAGAATAGGTCCTACTTCGGCAAACCATTCCACCTCTGTAGGCGCAATCCAGTTTGTTAAGCATTGGTTGTTCATTAGTCGAGCTAACACGAGGTAGGCCTAAAAAGGTGGGGGCGGCGTTGAGGTCGGGAGTGGCAGAGGCGATGATGGCAAGCATGAGCCATCAATCAGGGCTCAGAGGTGGTGGCGTCAGAGGGTGTGGTGAGAAGAGTCTGGTGAGTTCCAGAAGGCTCGCGGGGCGTGGCTATATAACCCGATGCGCAAAGCCCTCAACAGGACTTGAACGGGACTTGCCGGGGGAAGAGCACTTGCAGAGGAGAGGGAGAGGACTTGCATCACTCGCACTGTATGAACTTGACTATCGCTAGAGATACGCGGGCGCAGCCAGGGCGTTTATAACTTGCGCGTTTCAGCCAAGCGAGTGAACGAAGCTGCGTAACCGCCCTTCTCCATAAAAGCTGTCCCGCCTTTGCCATAAAAGCCATCCCTGCCGTTCGCCCCGATATATCGCCTTTGCTCGAGAGACGCGCTGCGTGGCCTTGTCTTCGCCGATCTCCATCTACACGGATGTGCCGGGGACCGTGGAGAGCTGGACGAGAACCATCCTTGGACATGCTGGGGAACACCTGCCTATCTGCAATACCCCGTGTGAGTGTGTCAGATGGGCCCGTTGTCTTTGGGAATTAAGAATAAGACTGTATAAGGATTTCCCTGTGTCTCTTCGTTCTGAACTGTAAATATGTGTGGTAATAATCATTAAACCTATTTGTTCTTCCTTTCTTCTGAATTCAATCGTTCCCATGATTTCTCCATTGACTAAGCGTGGCACGAATAAGATCGCTCCAATCGGGTTCCATTAGTTATAACTGCGCGGATCACGTGTACGCAAACCGCACGGCGTATTCCAACTTCACATGGTTCGTGCGAGGCTTGTTTCCTCGTTTCCGTGGCGGCGCGAGTACTTAGGTACGAGCGAGAATTTGGTCCCGGGACCCTATTTCGCGCTGTCCAGAAGGGACGTAATAGGTCTCGGTTCGCGCCAGGTCAGTAAAGACAAGGGGATTAATCCCCCATTGATAAGGGGAGAAGGCCGGCGACAGAACCCTAACAATATATATATATATATATTTCTGTCCGTTGATTGTTTGTTTGACAATTGTATTACAGTGTACAAGAAGGTATAAATAAATGAATGACATGTTTATCTAACCATTTATTCGGGGGGAAATTATTACGGAAGTGTACCAAGCTGTTTTACTTGCAATTTTCAAAGTGCCCTCCCTCGTGATCGATGCACAATTGCAGCCGAGCAGGCACAGAGGCACACACGCTTGCAGAGTTCGATATCAATTTCCTCAAACTTTGCAGTGATTTGAGCCTTCAATTCCTGAATGGTATGAGGCTTTTCACGATAAACAAGGTCTTTCATGAGCCCCCAAAGAAAGAAATCTGGAGGTGTAAGGTCTGGGGAGCGTTATAAGGAGTCTTAAGCGTTATAAGGAGCGTTATAAGTAAGCGTCTGGGGAGTGTAAGGTCTAAATGGTTAGATAAACATGTCATTCATTTATTTATACCTTCTTGTACACTGTGATACAAATGTCAAACAATCAACTGACATATATATATATATATATATATATATATATATATATATATATATATATATATATATATATATATACATATATATATATATATATATATATATATATATATACATACATATATATATATACATACATATATATATATATATACATACATATATATATATATATACATACATATATATATATATATATATATATATATATATATATATATATATATATATATATATATATATATATATACAGACTTGGCATTTAATATGGAATATTTTTTTTGTGGGGGTGAACTTACTTTTCAAGTTGACTTAGAACCAAAAGTTCATTGGAATTATGTTGAAATTATTCTAGATTTTGTTAATGTGACCTTTAAAAGAAACAAAAACCACATTTGACATTTCGAAGCAAATAAATTGATCCTTGAAAATGATGTAAACTGATATTGAGCTCAATTCACGGACAGTACTGTGTTAAACTTCTGTACGTTTTCCAGAAGTATTTCTTTATTTTGCACATTAGCCAATATTTTTTTTAGCAAAAACAAAAGTTAAATTACGACTGGGATTACGGACAGTAAAATTACAGTTCAGTACGTTGTGTAACCCCCACGAGCATTCAGGAGAGCACGCACACGTTGAGGAATGCTGTTCACGAGATTTGCCAAGGTTTGGACAGGAATCGCTTGCCATGCAGTGACAATAGCCTGCTGCAATTCACGCACAGAGGTAGGCTGCTGGTCCAAGTTGTCGATTTGACCCGTTAATTGGCAGACATGGCAGGCCACTCCATATGCTCTACACCACGGTCAGCAAGAAAGTGTTGGATCATGCGAGCACGATGAGGCCGTGCATTGTTATCTTGGAAGACAAAGTTTCCTCGAAAGGCTGCACGAGCAAATGGAAGCAATGTTTCTTCCAGAATGGCCCTGTACTTGAACTGGTTCAGGTTTCCATTCAGAACAACCAGGTCAGTTTTGCCCTCTGCATGAAAAGCAGCCCAAACGGTCACCCCACCACCTCCAGCTTGGACTCTTGGCACTATACAATCTTCGTTGTAGGCTTCATGCACTCGTCTGCGCACTCAGACATGGCCATCTTGACGATAGACCAGAAATCAAGACTTGTCACTGAAGATCACGTGATTCCAGTGTCCTGGCTGCCATTGACGGTGCTCTCTGGCCCACTGCAATCGGCGCTGGTGGTGTTGTCTTGTCAGGCGTGGCTTTCTCAGGGGACGCCTGGCACGATAGCCTGCTTGAACCAGTCGTTGGTTGACTAGCCTTCTGGATACAGGCACATTTGTCAGTTGCTTCCACTCAGCCCTAAGCTGATTAGCTGACTTGGTACGGCCATTGCGGACTAACCGGTGCAGCTGGCGATCATCCCTCCTTGTGGTTCTGCGGGGACGTCCTGGCCTCGATATTGGAGTAGGGACACCCCTCTGAGCATTTCGTTTCAGGATCTTTGACACCGACCTTTAGTGATGCCATACTGCCGAGCAATAGCACGCTGTTTCATGCCGGAATTTCGTAAAGCCACCACTCCATGACAAACAGCATTGTCGAGTTGACGGACCATCTCCAGAGGAAGCGGCAATAACTTTTGTTGGCGTGCAGCAGTTGTTTTTTCCACTAATACAGAACGCATCAACCCTTATATACCCGATTGTGAAGCCATTCATCAAATGTACCTGTCCGTATATTTTGTCACGCCACCTGTGATATAATCCTGTTATTGACTTCTTGCTGTGACAGACAATCAGTGACATAGTTATTTTAACAAAGAAATCACCGAAGCGTAAAAGAAACTCACCAGATTGATATACTGAGTTCAGAAAGGAAACCCAAGTGAAGAAAAAAAATATATTCCATATTAAATGCAAAGTGGACGCTTTCGAAGCTAAGTAATTTTTTCACAATTGTGTTTTTGTCGAGACTGTATCTATCTTTCGGTGTGTGTACCTATAGCGTGTCTTTAGGAAAATTTTCGGTGTTAATTTTTCGTACATGTATACACAATCGTCGGTTAATGCGTGTCGAGTATTCTGAGGCCTAGTACTAGTAGGCTTAGGCTACCGCCTCCGACCTTGTGGTTTTGTTTTCTCTCAGCGGTTCGTCGAATGCGCTGCAATTATTTTCGTTCTCTGTTTCGTCCAAGTCGTTCACCCCATACGTCCTTGTTTAATATACTCAAAAACTCAAAAATACTCAAACCATACTCAAAACCCATACTCAAAAACAACCAAAAAAAAAAAAAAAACATTTCCTTCTCAGTTCTTATTCGTTTACTTGTTGTTCTTATTTGTTCGTTCGTTCTTCGTTCACGTTGTTCGCGATCACGCGATCACGTGGTTAGAAATGTTTAATCTCTCCCCTGAACAACTGTTTTCTGTCATATATTATAACACCTTTTTCCTCTTCTCCGACAAAAGGATGCTTTCGTCTTGCTCACCAAATCTATTCATTCCAAAAAAATAATAATACCATCTCTTACAGTTCCTCTTTTCTACATTCCCTAAACTCTCCAGAACTCCACCCCTCCTTCAGCATCCTCAAACGTATTTTTGACTCGAAGGTCTCAAACCCATTTTGCAAAAAATGTTCGTTTCCCATGAATCGTACACTTTTCAAAATCCAATCTCACCCCTCCCCTCCAAATCTTCCCCATCCCCCCTTCCCTCCAAAACTTCCCCATCCCCCCTCCCCTCCAAAACTTCCCCATCACCCCTCCCCTCCAAATCTACCCCCTTGCCCCTCCCCTCCAAATCTTCCCCATCACCCATCTCTTTCAAATATTCCCCCTTGCCCCTCCCCTCCAAATCTTCCCCATCACCCATCCCTTTCAAATCTTCCGCCTTGCCCCTCCCCTCCAAATCTTCCCCATCACCCCTTCCCTCCAAAACTTCCCCATCACCCCTCCCCTCCAAAACTTCCCCATCACCCATCCCTTTCAAATATTCCCCCTTGCCCCTCCCCTCCAAATCTTCCCCATCACCCATCCCTTTTAAATCTTCCGCCTTGCCCCTCCCCTCCAAATATACCCCCTTGCCCCTCCCCTCCAAATCTTCCCCATCACCCATCCCTTTCAAATCTCCCCCTTTGCCCCTTCCCTCCCCTCCCTCCTAAACTCCCCCCACACCCCTCCCCTCCGAGACTCTCCCTCGCTCCTGCCCTCCTAGACTCCCCTCTCACCCCTCCTCCTCAAAGCAGCCTCCCTGCTTCTTCCTCCTTCCAACTTTCACCTTCATCTCCCCCAACCTTCTGTCTCGCTCTTCCCCCTCCACAAATAACACCTCACTGTGCCTCACCCAATCTCCATCAAACCTTTTGTCCACCCCATTCTTCCATTTCTCCAAGCTGTTCTGAAATCTCTGAAATCTCTGACACACCTTCAACAGCTCTTCCTACCTCTTCCTCCTCTTCCACATCTTACCCTACCCCTCCACCCCCTGTTCTGTATCCGATGCTCCCCCTTCCTCTTCATTAACGGTATGGACCTCAAACATCTGGGGCCTTCGCTCAAACTTGACTGATCTCTCCATACAGGTTGCTTCTGACAAACCAGATGTGATCTGCTTAACAGAAACTTTCCTCCTTCATGATGTCTCTGATGCCTTGGTATCTCTCCCAGGTTACTCCCTCCTCAGGTATTATAGACCTGAGCCTCGTCCTCGAGGTGGGGTTGCTATCTTTTTATAAAAAACTCTCTTCCTCACTCGCCCTCCACTGCCCTCTCTCCACCTCACCCCCAGGAATACCTTTGGCTACGGCTTCCCCTTCGCTCCCACCTTTTGTTCATATGTGTGTTGTACCGTCCACCAAACAGTGATGACTCCATCTACATCTCGCTGTCTGATAATATGGACCAACTTCTATCTACCCATCCCAACTCTCTCTTCCTCATATGTGGTGATTTCAATTGTCACCATGCCAGTTGGCTGGGTGTGGGTACCTCTCTCACCAGCCATGGCTATTCAGAAAAGGACTTCTGCGACTCACTGGGACTGACACAATCTGTCAATTTCCCGACCCGGATCTCAGTCAACGGAGCATCTTCTCTTCTGGACTTGGTTATGACTAACTTCCCTGAAAATGTCTGCTGCTCTTCTTCTGCTCCAATCGGCTCATCTGATCATGTGCTTGTTAAAGTGGACATCTCTCTAACCATTCTCAGAGAGCCTCCTCAGCGTCGATGAGTCTGGCATTTGACTCAGGCAAACTGGCACGGTCATCAAGCAGCCATCAATCATCTGGACTGGTCTCCCATCTCTACCGCCTCTGACATCAACTCATCCTGGGAATTCTTTCAAAGTAAATTGCTCTCTCTCATGCACAGATTTATCCCATCTCGTCTTCAGTTGTCATACCCTTCCTCCCGTCCATGGTACACGGAATCTTGTGGTGAGGTTGTTGCCCAGAAACAACTTGCTTTCGTCTCCTGGAAAGCAAATCCAACGGAAGGAAATCTCATTTCCTTTCACAAAGCCCGAAACAAGTGTGTGTCCACCCTCAGGAGAGCCAGGAAACAATATCTCACCGTTCTCAAGACCGAACTCTCTTATCTGTCTCCCTCTTCCAAATCCTGGTGGCATCTGGTCAAATCTGTTTCTGGTGTTTGTTGCCCCTCCATCCCCTCCCTCACCTCAAACGGCTTAACGGCTGACTCCGCACGTGAAAAAGCTGAATGCCTCAACTCTGTGTTTGCCTCTAAATCTTGTGTCCCAAACCCATCCCTCTCTGTACCCACCATACCCAGTCATACCCAGCTGCTCCTGGACTCTGTGTCCTTTCCTCCTGACAAGGTGGAAAAGTTTCTGTCAACCCTCGACTCTGATTCTGCAACTGGTCCTGACGGCATCAGCCCACGGGTCCTAAAATCATGTTCTTCCGCTCTTTCACTCCCTCTTTCTGTTCTCTTCACCCTCTCTTTTGCTCAAGGTCATCTGCCATTTGCTTGGAAATCAGCCAACATCACCGCTTTGCACAAAAAAGGTGCCAAAACAGATCCTAGCAACTACAGACCAATCAGCCTTCTCCCAATTATCAGCAAAGTCATGGAATCCATCATTGCTTCAGATATGAAATCTTTCCTCTTCTCCAATGGCTTGATCTCTGACCATCAATTTGGTTTCAGACCAGGTCACTCTACTCTGGACATGCTGCTTCTGCTTTCTCAACAATGGATTGAGGTCCTCAATGCCAAACAGGAAATTAGAGCAGTCTCCCTTGACATATCACGTGCCTTCGATACAGTCTGGCACGCCGCTCTGCTCACCAAACTCTCCTCTTTTGGTATCCATGGAAATCTCCACGCATGGCTGGCGGACTTCCTCTCTAGTCGTAGTCAACGTGTGGCCCTGAATGGGTTTCTCTCATCTCCTCTTCCTGTTCAGGCTGGAGTTCCCCAAGGCAGTGTTCTGGGCCATGTGCTTTTTCTGGTCTTCATCAATGATCTCTCTGACTCTCTTGAAAATCCTCTCTATCTCTTTGCTGACCACTCTACTCTCTGTCGCTCCATTCCTCATCCCTCAGATCGGCAGTCTGCAGCCTCCTCACTCTCTGCAGACCTGGACAAAATCACAGACTGGGCAAAGAAATGGAACATGTCTTTCAATCCTGACAAATCTCACACTCTTACGATGTCTCTCCGAAAAGACCGACTGGACAACCCTCCCATCCACTTTCTGAATAATCCTATCCAAGAAGTTCTGTCACTCAATCTTTTGGGTCTCACTATCTGCCATGATCTTTCCTGGGAAAACCACATTTCAAATCTGGCCTCCAAAGCCAGTCACCGACTGGGCATCGTCCGTCGTGCGAAGTCCTTCCTTGGTACACCCGAGCTCCTCACCACTTGCAAGGCTTTCATCCGCAGCTCTCTGGATTACTGCTCTCCCCTCTGGTCTGGTGCTCCTGCCTCACACCTAGCTCGTCTTCACGCTGTTGAAACCAAAGCGTTCAGAATCATTGGAATCTCCCACGATGAAGCTAACTCCAAGGGCCTTTCACTCACTCACCGCAGGCAGGTTGGTGGTCTTTCCGTCTTCTACCGACTCCTCTCTGGCCTTGCCCCCCCCCCCCCCAGCTCTCTGGGCTCTGTCCCCTAAATATTCCTACGGGTCGCACAAGATCTGCCTGCAACCCTCTTATGGTTAAACTGCCAAAATCAAGACTTTCTGCTCACCTTAACTCCTTCATTCCTCTTTTCTCCTGCCTCTGGAACAAACTCCCTCACTCTCTTCAATCCCACTCCACCCTCCAGGTGTTTAAAACAGCTGTTCACCACCATCTCTTATCCTCCCCCATCCAAAACCTTGATCTTTTCTACCCCCGCTAATTTCGGTCCCCTTGTGTTTTATACCTCTCCCCCCCCCCCCCCTTCCCACGCCTCCTCCCTCCAAGCCCTCTCCCTCCCACACTTCTCCCTGCTCTCAAATGTTGTGTTTGTGTGCTTCCCCTTCTCTCCCCATCTTGTCTTCCGCTCCCTCTTTTTATATATTTTGTTTGTCTGGTTGATTTGTTTGTGAAATAAATGTTAGCTCTTTCACGAGCCTCGATTCAGTATACAAAAAAAAAAAAAAGTCTGTATATATATATATATATATATATACATACATACATACATACATACATACATACATACATACATACATACATACATATATATATATATATATATATATATATATATATATATATATAGATATATATATATATATAGATATATATATATATATTGTTACTGATCGCGGTTTAGGATGTTGTTTGCCGAGTGAAGGCTCCGCGACCGAACAGTTGTTCCCCGACTCACCCGATTCACCCAGAACTTTGGCCGTATCGCACCGCAGCTGCCCAATCTGGAAAAGACTAAAACGACGAAATGCAAAGAGGAAAAGGAATCAAACGAGAAGACGGACAGAAGAGTACTTGGATTTATTATACACACTAGCAAAAAGAAAGCAGTCACGTTTATTTACAACACATAAGATGCAGGTGACACAGTGCAAATACTAGCTTATACAGACTTAACCCAGGGACAGAACAAACAAAACAAACTCACGTACACAAGAAGGGTGGAAAGGCAGGAGGTGGATGGCTGGAGGGAGAGGAAGGTCCAAGGGGGTCCTGCAGCACGATCGGCGCGTTTAGCAGCCGCCGTTCCTTCGCGGCCCTGCTCAAAACCGGTGTCCAGGCCCCAAGCGGCTGTTGGGTGTTGTTGCTGCTGTGGCCGCCGCTTGCTTTGCCAGGACTCGTCTGACTCGTCTGGTCCAAACCCTCAACTCAACAACACTCTTGCACGTCTCCCTGTCCAACCACTCTTTCTCTCTTGGTCCAACCACTCTTTCTCTTTCTTGGTCCAACCACTCTTTCTCTCTCTTGGTCCACTCACTCCTCACCACCGACTCTTCCACGCCACTTGCGCCCGCGCCTTTATAGCGCCTCAAGCGCCGGATCAAGCCGCCGGCCTTCAGGACACGCCCATCGGTGTGCTCACCTCGGCCCTGGTTGGTCACGCGACCCTCTGGCTCCGCCCTTGATGACGACGGGCGGGCACGCCCCTCTTCCCCGACCCGAGCACATGTTCAATGGTGGTTTTGGAGGGGATGTAATTGGCAATCGAGGCTTGGCAATGACGAAAGGGGTTGTGAAAGGAAATGGAGATTTTGGGGATGGGAATGAAAGGGGATCTATTCTCTTTCACTGGTGCAATGGAGTACTTCAATTAATGGGAGACACAGCCTTACCCTAAAACACAGAATAAGATATAACTATCAAACAGGGGTATTCTATTATTGGCTGACGTGTATGCTTGTGGACTAATTATGGGATGCCCTTTCACCTTTACACAGCTCCGGAGGCAGGGGGGCGCAGAATAAACAATAATAACAATTCACACAATCAAAAAAAATATACAGTTCTCATATCCGCAACACTATATATATATATATATATATATATATATATATATATATATATATATATATATATATATATATATATATATATATATATATATATATATATATATATATATATATATATATATATATATATAGATAGATAGATAGATAGATAGATAGATACATATATTGTCGCGCGAATCGCTCGGTTAATACCATGGGCTCGCGGAAGACCAAACGGGCTTTAACTCCGAGGCGACGATCAACTTGGATTCGGCTATAAAAGCACGGGGGGAAGAATGAAGAGGAAGAGGAAGAAACTTCAGTCCTCGTCGGTCGCATACGAGGTCCGTTCGCTCTCCACACCGAGCCTCGCTCCCAGCACCAAAAGCAACGCGAAGGACCGAGCACCGCTCCAAGCACCACGACGAACCAAACGCACCCAGAAGGCTCAGGGAAGATAACAACGACCACGCAGGGAAGAAGAGCCAACAGATCTCCAAGAGTGAAGCACGAAGGGTCGATCGCAGAGAGAGAACAAGAGAGTACGAAAAACCCCAGGAGAGCACAGAGAGGGAAATGGAAGAGAACCAAAAATGCCGGCGAGACAGCAGTTTTATTACTCGCCCTGTGACGTCAGTTCTTTTTCTCTCCAACCAGCGTGGTGACGCTCGTCTTCCAGAATCTTCTCACCATGCTGGTGTCCTCCCATTGGCCGAGTGCTTACCGCCCTCCATGTCATGCCATGCCATCCTTGTGGCCAACCACAAGTCCTTCTTTTTCCCCCAATCACGGGGCAGTTCTCTTCCCTCAAATTGACCAATCCCTCTTCCTTCCTAATTCTGCCAATCGACGCCCTGTGGTGTTGCTCGCCCCTCCCCCTGGCCAATCAACAGTCATCCTGGGCGTGGCTCCCAGCCTTGCTCGATGTTTGGTGCCATGGTGGCGTGGTATGCAGCAGCTTCCCGCTGGTTTTTCCGGTCAGTCATTGTAAGGGGAGGGAATTATTTAATGTGTGCACCTATCTAAGTGTCTAAATAAGTGCGTTGCCATAATGGACACTGGATTGGCGACAGAGGGAACAACAAACAAAGGAATTTTATCCATAATCCCTGCACTACTTAGCATGCCCCGCCCCCTCGTGGTGGGGACACCAATACAGCTTATACCGACATCCGGGCGACACAGAAATTACATATAGATTCTCTATCACGACAGTCGAGTTACCTACCTATACAGATCTATCTGGCTCTAGATATTCCTCTACCCAAATTCGTAACACAGCCCCCCCCCCCCCCCCCTCCTCTGGAACCATAGCTCCTGCTAGGTTCACTGCAAGCGCTACCATTCCAGTCTTATCACTTACTGTCCCACACTTAATTAACCCATGAAATAAATCAGGAGGCCTGTGGGAAGTGAGCCAGAGCTACTTACCTGTTCTCCTTAACATGCTAATCCCTTTAACAATCATGCAAATATGTACAATGATCTTAATTGGTCATTCCTGCGGAGGGAGGAAACAAACAACACGCAAAACCTACCTCAACCACAAACCTTAACCTCAACCAAATATTCAAAAATTCGAAACTCTAATAAACATTTGCACAAACCCAGCCTACAGACCGCGCCCCCCGGTGGATGCCACAAGACACAACCTTACCTATGGGGCCATCCCTGGAGTTACAGGTGAGTGACGTGGCTCGGTGGATTTCGCCCACATTCATGCAACACAAACCCCTTAACCACTCATGCACATTCCACAAATCATAACAACACAAAATCATTACAAGCATTTATTTCACCCCCCTGCAGGACCATGGAATTGATGTCATATACGTATGTGCATTTCTCTCAACTAGGCAGCGGGGAGATACCGCACAAGTGAGATGGTGGGGGCGCTTCAGGCGGTGGTGCCCGCAGTCCCAAAAACAAGTCAGCTGACTTACAAGTTCATTGCCCCCCCCCCCTTTACCTCTTGGCCCCGTGACAGCCGAACAGCCCTTTCCGCCGTTACTCTGCCGGTGAGGGTCTCCGCACACCAGGCTCCGTGGCCTCCTGCTTCAGCGCAGCTACACAGGTCGCCGGGAGTCTCCCTTACCCCAAGGCACCCAAACAGACCCTCCACCGACGAGCTCCAATTTCCAGACACCCCTGGCTGCCAGGGGTAATTGCCGCAGAGGGGGGGCCACAGGCATCGCTCCTCAGAGCTTGAACTGTACCTGTGGACACACACACACCTTCCCCACCCACAAAATCCCAAAACACATTTCCTCCCCCGTTGCCATTCAATTTTCCAACACATTTCCAGAGATGGTACAAAAGATTTGCCATGGCCTGCCATTGTGAAATCCCCGGTTCACATTTAACCAATACACAATAATCATCACTCATTCATAATCCGACTCCAACCTCACAACCACATAAAAACACAACACCTCTACACATAAACAAACACCACCCACAAGACACTGTGGCACACATTCCATCCCCCCCTCACCGGCCATGTCATCACTCTCACCCGCCCCTAACTCCAAATTACATGTCCCCAATTTAACAAGCAAGTCCTGAAGCCTGGGACAGTAACCATCAAGGCCTTACCTTTACCTTGATGAGCAGGTATTCCAGTTGGTCAGGTCCAAAGTGCCATCCACCCATAAAATCCCAAAATTTCTCATTGGGCCAACAAAATTTTCACCAAACTTCACTTTTGTCCCCACTATACTGGTAGGTATGTGGATCCGCATTCAACGGTGAACTGTTCTAAACAACTACCTCCGCACCTCTACAGTGCAAGGGTCATCGGGAAAAGCTGAGCAGTCGAAACGCCAACATGGCCAATGAGTGTCCATAAGGATGCGACCCACCATCCATCCTTCACACCCCCTGCGAGGAACATGGCTGCACTAGCCCCAGCTGGCCAATGTGGTGAGCACCTGCTGCCAACAACACTCACTCACACAACCTCGGCCATGGGGGGAGACGGTCGCAGTGCATGGCATGCCCCTCACGTCACCTACGCCGCCCTCGTCCCCCAATCCACAGAACTGCAGCCCCCAGTGCCCACTCACACTTGACCATGCCAAGGTCCAGTCGACAGCCATGCTCCACCAGGAAACTCACCCAGAAGACATGGTCCACACACCTCAGACACCCATAGCACCACGTTGACCCGCAACTACACAACTCCATCCCCATGACCCCGCGTCCCAAATTTTGGCAGTCGCCTCCGCAGCCAGTTGAAGGCTGTGGCTTGCTAACCCATCAATTTCATCACAGCCTCCAACACTTTGGTCTACACACACCTGGATCAATAATGGTGACACTGCTGTCAGTGACCACCATAGCATTTCAAAATTCAACCTTAAATTTGCATCTAACCCACAGATTACCCATGCCAAACATTTTTCACATTTTCCTAACCTCACCATAGAAGGATGCTTTGCCATACACATGCCAGCCGAGCATGGCCCATATGCTCGGCACGTTACACATTCCCGATTCAACACTCCCATGGCTCTCTTCCCAAACCAAGAGTCCATAAATCATAACAGAACATCTGTGGAAGGTCACTTACACACCATTACGTTACAGATGCTCCAATGGTTGTCTGGCCAGGCTATGTCCATCCCTGTCCATTCGGTTCGACCCGCGTCCATAGACCAGCACAGCATGGCAGGTCAACACATGCTGGCTGTCCCAGAGTCTCAGGGAGAGGGTGTCAGGCCGCATGCCCGGGCGGTCACCACATCAGGCCCATGTTGGCCATCCGTGGTGCCACCACCAAAGCGCGACCCATAACACCTCCCCCTATTGGTCCTCAATATATGCCATCCCAGGCTTGAGAAACCACCTCAGACCCCCTGGAGGTCTTAACCCCCACCAGGTTACGGCGACCCTGCCGGCCCGAGCCACAAGCTCGGGCGGTGCCCCGACGGACAAGGGATGCCACACTCCACCAGACCCCTCGTGGGGCCCAGGTCGTACCACGACACCCAAGGCTGGACCCCATGTCCAAATCTCGCCAGCACAGCACCCCAGCTGGCTGGCATTCCCAAATTTACAAGGGGGAAATTTTGCCCGAGGCCATCACCAATGACCTCTCCTGGTCCAAATTCCACAGCCTGGGGACCAACTCCCACCAAGGCTGCTCCAAATCCAACTCCCATTTAAATGTAATTTTCTTTTTCCTTTTAAAAATTCTCACCACCTGTGCCAAAGGCGCTTCCTTTAGCCACTTCCCGCTGGTTTTTCCAGTCAGTCATTGTAAGGGGAGGGAATTTATTTAATGTGTGCACTATGGGACCTATCTAAGTGTCTAAATGAGTGCTTTGCCATAATGGACACTGGATTGGCGACAGAGGAAACAACAAACAAAGGAATTTTATCCATAATCCCTGCACTACTTAGCATGCCTTGCCCCCTCGTGGTGGGGACACCAATACAGCTTATACCGACATCCGGGCTACACAGAACTTATTACATATAGATTCCCTATCACGACAGTCGAGTTACCTACCTATACAGATCTATATGGCTATATATATTCCTCTACCCAAATTCGTAACAATATATATATTGTTGCGGATCTCAGATTACAGCACTCCCCTTACCGAGGGGGGTTTAATCCCCTCGTCTTTTAAGCTGGCCGTCCGAGTCCTAGAAGATATCGCGCTCCTTTGTGGGGTTGAGGTTGGCCAGGGTGACTGGTCAATGGAGTCCCAGATACCTTCGCCAACCTCACCGCAAAGCAGGGCGCTACTTCTGCCCGAGCCACGGACAAGATGGAATTTTGCCGAGCGGTTTAGCAATCCGCAGCTCGAGCCGTTAGCGGCAGTCTAAACCCGATTATAGTGGTTCCTATATTGTGCCACCGATATTCAATGGGGAAAAGACAAAGACGATCGGACGAGAGGAAGACAAAGAATAAGAAGGGTGAAGGAAGAACAAATATGGTTTATTTACTACACTAAAAGAGGAAACGAAAGAAGGGAATATACAAGGAGAAGGCACACCTGAGCTCCTCACCACATACAAGGCTTTCATCCGCAGCTCAATGGAATACTGTTCCCCCCTCTGGGCTTGTGCTCCTGCCTCACACCTTGCTCGGCTTCACGCTGTTGAGGCCAAAGCTTTCAGAATCATTGGAATCTCCTGCGATGTAGTCAACGCCGAGGGCCTTTCACTCACTCACCGCAGGCAGGTTGGTGGTCTTTCTGTCTTCTACCGACTCCTCTCCGGCCTTGCTCCCCCAGCTCTCTCTGTGCTCTGTCCCCCCAATATTCCTTCAGGTCGCACAAGATCTGCCTGCAACCCTCTTCTGGTTAAACTGCCAAAGTCTAGGCTCTCTGCTCACCTTCACTCTTTCATTCCCCTTTTCTCCCGCCTCTGGAACAAACTCCCCCACTCCCTTCAATCCCACTCCTCCCTCCAGGTCTTTAAAACAGCTGTTCACCACCATCTCTTATCTTCCCCCATCGAAAACCTTGATCTTTTCTACCCCCGGTAATTCACCCCAGAGTCCTTGCAGTGTTCATATGTTTTAATCCTCTCCCACCTCCCCCCAAGTCCTCCCGATGTCCCTGCTCTCAAATGTTGTGTTTGTGTCCTTCCCCCTCTCTTTTGTGTCCTTCCCCCTCTCTCCCCATCTTGTCTACCGCTCCCCTTGTTTTTTGTGTTTTGTGTGTCGGTTTGTCTTTTTGTGTGATTAATGTGAGCTCTTTCACGAGCCTCGATCTTGTATACAAAAAAAAAAAAAAAAAAAAAAAAAAAAAAGGAAATAAAAGGACATAGGGCAAGCTTATTTAAACAGTCTTAACTTATCACGAACGACCCCAGGACAAACAGACTCACATGGAATGGTAGCTGGTAGGGGAGGAAGGTCCAGGCAGATGGTTCCCGGCAATGGGATGGTCCAGGCTCCGGGTCCGCGGGCAAAGAACGGCAGGCAGCTTCGCGTATCATTGGCGCGCGACCGGACCTTACATATGCGAGGGGCTGGAATGCTCCATATGATAGCGTGCCGACCTCTCTCAAAACCAACGGCAGTTCGTGTCAAACCGATCGTCCCAAGCGATCCTCCGTGCAATGTTCTTATCATTCGCCGCCTCTGCGCTGTTCGCTCAAGTTTGCCGATCAGCTGCCGATCTTCTCTCCTCTCATCTGCCGATCTCCCCCGCATCTGCGCAAAAAGCTTCGCGCTCACGCTTTTATCACAAGCCTCGCGTATCAAGCCGCGTCCGCTTCGCTCTGCCTAACGGTGAACACGCCTCGGCCCGGATTGGTCACGAGGGTTCATTGGTACCTCCCCTCGTGACGTGTTGATGGGGCCACGCCTATGTTCCTGGCCGCTCCTCCCTTCTTCTCCCATTCTGCCACGTGGCTTATGGCGGCTTGGGGCGAGCTTCAGCTCAAAGGCAGCGAACGCTGCTGGCAAAAGCGCACCATACAATTTGGAGAGGGTAAAGCCGCAAAATGAATAGGAATGGGAATTTGAGAAGGGGACCTAGGTTATTTGATTAATACAACGCAGATTCAACTATTGGAAACAGATCCTTACCTGAAACACATACTAATGAAATAACTAAAGAAGAAGCCTATGGTTTGCTACGTGTTGCTCGTGGCCTAACTAGGGTGCGACCTTTGACCTTTACACCAAAAATGGGAGTATTTACAGGGGATTATTTATAAGGGAACATTTACAAAAATTTACCAAGTGGAGGGTTCTAAAAACCACAACAATATATATATATATATATATATATATATTGTTGCGGATATGAGGACTGTATTTTTTTTGATTGTGTGTATTATTATTATTGCTCGAGTCTGGCCCCTCCTGCCTCCAGTGTTGTGTAAAGGTCAAAGGGCGTTCCGGTAGTTAATTCCATAAAGCATCCATTGAAGGACACTATAAAACCCTTGTTCAGTAGCTTATATCTTTATTATGTGTTTTAGGGTAAGGCCTTGTCTTCCATTAAAATGACACTCCATTGCACCAAGTGAAATAGATAGATTCCCTTCATTCCCATTCCCAAAAACCTCCATTTCCCCTTTCGTCATGGCCAAGCCTCAATTTGCCAATTACATCCCCTCCAAAGCCGCCATTGAACATGTGCTTGGGTCGGGGAAGAAAGGCATGCCCGCCCATCGTCATCAAGGGCAGAGCCAGAGGGTCGCCGAGGTGAGCACACCGATGGGCGTGTCCTGAAGGCCGGCGGCTTAATCGCCGGAGGCGTTATAAAAGCGCGGGCGCAAGAGTGATAAGGAGGGAGTCGTCAGAGCAGAGCTGCGTAGAGAGGTCCATGACAAGGGAGTCGTCAGAGCAAAGCTGCGTAGAGAGGTCCATGACAAGAGAGGTCCATGACAAAGGAGAGGTCCATGACAAAGAGAGGTCCATGACAAAGAGAGGTGCATGACAAAGAGAGGTCCATGACAAGAGTGGCGGTTGCATCCACAGCAGCTTGAGCCACCGAAACTGCAGCCACAGCAGCGTGGGGCCTGGACGGCAGTTTGGAGCAGGGCCACGAAGGAACGGCCGCTGCCCAACGCGCCGATCGTGCTGCCGGACCCGTTTGACCTCCCTCTCCCCCCAGCCATCCACCTGCCATTCCTATCATCAGTCCCCGTGTAAGTGTGTTCGTAGTCTGTCTTTTGTCTTGTCCCTGGGAATAAGTTAAGCCTGTTAGATAAGCTAGTATTTTCACTGTGTCTCTAAAAGCTTCTGTAAATTATTTTCTTATCTTTCCTTCTCCTTGGTTATTTTGACCCTGTAAATAGTAAATAAATTTAGTAGTATTTTCAACCTTTTTTTCGTCTTCTTATTCCTTTTCTTCACATCCATCGTCTTTGTCTTTTCCCTCATTGAATAGCTGTGGCGCGATACGGCCAACGTTCGAGTGAATCGGGTGAATCGGGGAAACTGTTAGGTCGCGGGGCCTCCGCTTGGCAAACATAACATCCTTAACCGCGGACCGTAACAATTGGTGTCAGAAGTGTCGGATTCGGACCTGAAGCGCTTAACGTGCTCAAAATTACAAACTACCAAAATTGCTTTTGTTTTACAAAACCCGAATTTTGAAATCGCGCCATGGCTGGTCAAGGCGACGGGATGTCGGTGGGAGAGATAGATGGGGTAGAATCGACCCAGGACCTCGGGGAAATGTATGTGGAGGAAAGAGAGGAGGAGAACATTGGCAATGTGGTTGAGGAGGTTTCAGGCGCGCAAAATGGCGTCCTCGCGCACGTGGGTGTAGCGGCACCAAATTTTGCCGCGCCCGCGACCGTAGCAGCGCCACCGGTGGATTTGAACCTTTTTATGATACAAATGAAGGCCCTTATGGACAAGAATAGTGAGCAATTGGGAAACCAAATGGAAAAAAGGGAAAACAGAATGAGGGATGGAGCGAGGGCTAACAGTGAGCGATTGGGAAACCAAATTGAAGCAATAACGAACGGAATGAGGGCCGATAGGGAGGAAAGGGAGCAGAGGGACAGAGACCGCAAGTTGGGCGAAAGGGTCCCAGGGGTGCACGACGAGGTAACGCGGGTCGAGAAGCACTGGTTGAGCGAAGCGGAGGAAAGCGCGGGTACAATGACGGGGGTAGAAATCGCGACATGGGGTTTGGAAAAGCCGGCGACCGATGAGGTAGAGGGAATTTTATTAAAGCCAACGGTCGTCGAGGTGGGTAAAGAAAAAGTGGAAGTGGGCATTGAAATTGAAGAGACCGGGGACTTAGAAAACCACTCGCGACGGGAGGAAAAGATGGAATATGTACAAAGTCCCTGCTCAAATCATGAGGATGTTCTCACTAACCAAATAAAGAGTTTGCAGGTGCGCGTGGAGAAAAGGATCCCCCAGGTGAGTCGTGCTGTATATTGTGCGGGTAGATTTTGTAGAAGGGGGTTTGGCGCGAAGAGAATAGTCGCGCGATTGGGATCGATATGGCACCCGGGCGTTGGTAAAGGGTCCCGTGCGAGTGGAAATGGCACGCGTGTGGAAAAAAAGTGTGCATCAAGGGGTGAGCGTGTTACGAAGCGCGAGTGTGATACCGAGTGCGAGCGAGAATGCACGTCGGGGTGTACGAAGTGTGACACGGAGAGTAAGGTGGTGGTGGAACGTGTGCGAGGAAGCACACCTGAGTTGGTGGTAGCGCGAGTGTGGGAGAGCCCATCTGAGCGCGTTAGTGGGTGGATGCAAGAGTGCACGCCCATGGTGAGTGGTACGGAGTACATACCGAGGGAGAGTGCGCAAGACGGTGCGCGAGGTGTGTTAAGGGAGTGTGCGAACGGCGAGTGTGCGCGAGAGGTGTGGTGTGTAACAGGGAGTACGTTGGTGGATTGTACGGACGGCGTTGGAGCACCGAGCTCGGTGAGGGTGAAAGGGGTAGCGTATGCGTGTGAGCATGCAGGTGAAGCATCGACGGTAACCAGGTTAGCGGTTAGGGCGACGGATAGCCGATGCGAGCACTCGGGGCGCGGTGTGCTTTGTTGGATGCGAGGCCTGGCGCGGATCGATGCTGCGTCGCTTCTCTTTGAAGCGTCGTTGCCGATTCGGGCTTGGCCCCGCCCTGCACGGTCGAGTCCGGGCCTTGGCGGGCGAGGCGACCGGTCCGGTTCAAGGGCGAGTGGGAGGAAGCGGAACGGTGCCCCCTGGCGGGGACGGGGTTCCGACCGGGGGAGATTGAGCCATCGGGCCCGGGACCGCAAGGTACCAAGCCGCGATGATGCGTGGAATCTCGGCCCGACCAAACCACCTCCCTTGAACCGAAAGCCGGACGGATTCAACCGGCAGGCGACCAAACCACCCGAATTCATTGCTCGGCTTTACGAAGCCGAGTTTAATGATGTCATGACGCACCGAGGCTAGGATATAGCGGACTGTGATGATGATAATAGTGATAGTGGTTTTGATCCGAAATTTAGAAAAGTGAATAGAATTGGCAGTAATTGGAAATTTTTGATTGGCTGAAATTTGATGTGCAAAATTGGTAGTGGAAGATACCCGATGTGGTGGGATGGCAACTCTCATCCTTCACAGCGGGGGCAAAGGAGCACTAGATTTATGGGGTTGATGGCGGTGAAAACTAGCCCGGGAGGGTTAGGATATATCGTGTGTAGGGATCTAGAGAGATGACCTTAGGTGACGTTAAGATTAGGTAGTGACAATGACACCTGTAGTGGGGACGCAGAGAGGGTAGTGTGGATGATAATGACGTGGTATGTGCTTAGTTTAAAGGGAAGACGGGGAGCACTAAGTTAGCAGGGCACCAGGTAGATTAGATGATGCCGTGTGAGTGTTGGAGGTGTATTCAGAAGTGTATGGTGAACAGGTGTGATTGCACAGGTGTGCAACTGGAAAGGTGTATGGAACAGTGTTTGAGTGATGGTGATGGTGATGTGTGTTGTGTTGACCAAATGGTCCAGGAAGGAAGGAGGGTGCAGGTGGCACCAGGTAAGATTGCACAGGTGTGCAACAACAGGTGTATGGAGAATGGTTGTGTGGAATACATGGAGTGTGGAATACATGGAGTGTGGAATACCTGGAGTGTGGAATATATGGAGTATTGGAATGGATGGTCATGGAGTGAGTATGGGGGAAATTGTGGAGTGGAGTGGATGGTGCGAAGGTGTGAATGGGGGAAGGATGGACCCCCATCACGAATACCCGGGGCGGGTAGTTTAAGTGTTAGGTAGCGGGAACAGGTAAATTGTGGTTGGATATTGGCATCTGTGGTGCGGGTGAAAGGATGGAATATGGATGGGTGCATTAGTGTTGTGGAAGTGGCTGGGCGTGTAGCCTGTTAGTGTGTGTAGTTGGTTTGGGCACTCCACCACTGTGAGGATGTCGGCCAGGTGAGGCCGCAGGTGGGCTCTGGGAGCCGGTAGAGTTGTTGTGGATGGGGCCCGAGGATCCGGAGGACGGACCCGGGTAGCCCAGTGCCAGAGGGCACCGAGCGGTGACAGAGCCAGGAGGGGCCTTCCCCAATTAGATAGGTTAGGGTGAGGAGCTAGGTAAGCTCGGGTGGCAACTGCAGTGGTGGAGGTGTGCAGGTGGGTAGACCTGCTGGGAGAGCAACACGCCTCAGCCCAGAAATTGTGCAAGGGCACCGGGAGATGAATCGGGGGAGTGAGACCCAAAATTGAGAAGCACCACAGTTTGGTCAATGGGAATTGGTTTTTAGAACCACATAGAGTAAGATTGCCAATGGTTTGGCAGGGAAAGACCCCGGGTAGTGTAAAGTGTGTTAAAGTCATTTAGAGGATAGTTAGGATTGAAGTGTCCTCGCACCATCTACATGCACTCACCTGAGATGATGTAACTGCACACCATGCCATGGTTTATTATTTTAATTGATGCAAATGTTTGGAATGTGAGACGCATCATGACGTGGGTGTGACATTGTGCTTTGTTGTTCCATCTCTTCCTCCTTATGAGGATTGATGATGAATTGGGTGATGGCAAATTTTGGCTAGAGGGATTGTGGAGACGAATTCGGTGAAGGGGAAATATGGGGAAGACGTGACGAGAGCGACGGATTTGTAAAGGTGTAGATTTTGTAAATATGGGGTAAGGGCAAGGGTAGTGTAGGTGACAGGGGGGATGACGTACTGTAGGGACGAGCTTTTCTCACTTCGCTCTCTGTACGCACTTCACCTTGCATTGCCTTATTGATGTGTACCCTTGTGACCTTACCCCTCACTCATCTGTCTGTCCCCCCTTTTGTCTCCCACATGAGGACCTGTGCGCCACTGGGCGCCGAAGGGAGCGTGCGTGAGTCCGCCATTGTGCGCCCGGAACTCCAAGAACCAGCTGTCTGCATCGATGCACCGCATTATGGACCACATGTCTGTGGCCGAGCACCACTGATGGACCCCATGGGTTGGGGCATGGCCCCTCTGCTGGAACCGGCCATGAAGGCCCGAAATCTTGCTGGCGGACCTTGATCACAGGGCACCGATGCCCCACAGGTGAACCACACTAGTCGGCCCCTGTGGGCCATAAATAAATAAAAATGGACACGTTGGGTGCATTTCATTTTATTGCAAATAGGCCGCCAGCAAAGAAAATGACAACACCAGGAAGATAGTAATAGCCAGCAGAGGGAGCCGAAGAGCAAGAGACCACCTGCGGGGTTAGGGGTTGTTGATTTATTTTTATTGATGAACAGTGATGACTGTGCACTGATTGGTGCTTGAGGGTGTGTTGGTGCGTTTTGGGTGCTTTCATGGTGCATTGATGCAGAGCAGACTGTCTCCCCCCCAGAAAGAACAATCACAGGTCCTGGGTTGCGTTTTGTAAATAAAATAGCGTCACTGTAAATAATGCTCCCCACCGTCAGTGTGTAGTTTGAAGACCATTCCGCAATTCGGTTAGCTGTGGGCGTGAGTCTGTTAGGCAGGGTGCAATGGAGCAGCGGGACATATTTATCTATGTTTTAAAACTGTCGCACTCAGGGTCAGGTTAAAAGTAGAGGGAACTACACCTACATGTCACACTAAATTAAAGTTGTAGGCCCGGGACGTGCCTAAGAGGAGGAGGGTGCAGTGTTGCGGATATGAGGACTGTATTTTTTTTGATTGTGTGTATTATTATTATTGCTCGAGTCTGGCCCCTCCTGCCTCCAGTGTTGTGTAAAGGTCAAAGGGCGTTCCGGTAGTTAATTCCATAAAGCATCCATTGAAGGACACTATAAAACCCTTGTTCAGTAGCTTATATCTTTATTATGTGTTTTAGGGTAAGGCCTTGTCTTCCATTAAAATGACACTCCATTGCACCAAGTGAAATAGATAGATTCCCTTCATTCCCATTCCCAAAAACCTCCATTTCCCCTTTCGTCATGGCCAAGCCTCAATTTGCCAATTACATCCCCTCCAAAGCCGCCATTGAACATGTGCTTGGGTCGGGGAAGAAAGGCGTGCCCGCCCGTCGTCATCAAGGGCGGAGCCAGAGGGTCGCGCGACCAACCATGGCCGAGGTGAGCACACCGATGGGCGTGTCCTGAAGGCCGGCGGCTTAATCGCCGGAGGCGTTATAAAAGCGCGGGCGCAAGAGTGATAAGGAGGGAGTCGTCAGAGCAGAGCTGCGTAGAGAGGTCCATGACAAGGGAGTCGTCAGAGCAAAGCTGCGTAGAGAGGTCCATGACAAGAGAGGTCCATGACAAAGAGAGGTCCATGACAAAGAGAGGTCCATGACAAAGAGAGGTGCATGACAAAGAGAGGTCCATGACAAGAGTGGCGGTTGCATCCACAGCAGCTTGAGCCACCGAAACTGCAGCCACAGCAGCGTGGGGCCTGGACGGCAGTTTGGAGCAGGGCCACGAAGGAACGGCCGCTGCCCAACGCGCCGATCGTGCTGCCGGACCCGTTGGACCTCCCTCTCCCCCCAGCCATCCACCTGCCATTCCTATCATCAGTCCCCGTGTAAGTGTGTTCGTAGTCTGTCTTTTGTCTTGTCCCTGGGAATAAGTTAAGCCTGTTAGATAAGCTAGTATTTTCACTGTGTCTCTAAAAGCTTCTGTAAATTATTTTCTTATCTTTCCTTCTCCTTGGTTATTTTGACCCTGTAAATAGTAAATAAATTTAGTAGTATTTTCAACCTTTTTTTCGTCTTCTTATTCCTTTTCTTCACATCCGTCGTCTTTGTCTTTTCCCTCATTGAATATCTGTGGCGCGATACGGCCAACGTTCGAGTGAATCGGGTGAATCGGGGAAACTGTTAGGTCGCGGGGCCTCCGCTCGGCAAACATAACATCCTTAACCGCGGACCGTAACAATATATATATATATATATATATATATATATATATATATATATATATATATATATATACATATATGTATATATATATATATATATATATATATATATATATATATATATATATATATATATATATATATATATATATATTATAGGTGCAAGTGCCTGCAATCTAAAAATCACTCATTCAACCAGTTTGGATGGAGAAAAGTAGTCATTCTGCTGTTTTGTGTCACTGTGTACACCACAATGGGCATGGAGAAAAGAAAGAAAACCAGAGAATTGTCTGAGGAGGTCAGACACAAGATTGCAGCGAAGCATGGACAATCTCAAGGCTACAAATCCATCTCCAGAAACCTTGATGTTCCTGTGTCTACTGTACGCAATGTTATCAGGAAGTTTAAGGCCCTTGGCACTGTCGCTACCCTCCCTGGACGTGGCCACAAGAGAGAACTTGATTGAAGATTGCAGTGAAGGATTGTTCGAATGGGAGGAGAAAGCACCTCGATCAACTGCGAAACAGATTCAAGCTGAGCTTCAAACACAAGGTACAAAGTTTCAACTCGCACCATCCATCGCCAACTCAATGAAAGGGGGTTCTATGGTAGGAGACTCAGGAGGAGCACACTGCTGAGAGACATAAGAAAGCCCGACTGGAGTTTTCCAAAACACACCTGAACAAGCCAAAATCATTCTGGGAGAATGTCCTGTGAACAGATGAGACAAAATTATAGCTTTTTGGTAAAGCACATGATCTCTATGTTTACAGAAAACAAAATGAAGCCTTCAAAGAAAAGAACACCTTCCCAACAGTAAAACATGGAGGAGGTACAGTGATGTTTTGGGGTTGCTGTGCTGCCTCTGGCACTGGGTGCCTTGAATGTGTGCATGGCATCATGAAATCAGGAGATTACCAAGGTATTTTGGACCACAATGTTCAACCTAGTGTTACAAAGCTGGGTCTCCGTCGAAGGTCATGGGCCTTGCAGCAGGACAATGACCTCAAACACACTTCAAAAAGCACCCAGGAATGGTTCAAGCCAAAACGCTGGACTGTTCCAAAGTGGCCAGCAATGAGTCCAGATCTAAATCCCATTGAACACCTGTGGGGAGATCTGAAAGCAGCAGTTGGGAGAAGGCACCCTTCAAATCTGGGAGAACTGGAGCAGTTTTCACAAGACGAGTGGGCTAAACTGCCAGTAGAGAGGTGGAGGAAGCTCATTCATTGCTATAGGAAGCGCTTGACTCCAGTTATTTTGTCCAAAGTCTGTGCTGCCTAACATTAAGTCGAGGGTGTCAATAATTTTGTCAATGCCATTTCTTTTTATTTTCCGAATTAAAACGATATATTAAGTTCTGAATCAAAAACAAGGGTTCTGTAATATTAACAGTGAAATAAAGAATTGTGGAGACCAAATACTTTAGTCAATTTCAACTTCTTTTTAGAGAGAATTGTGAGTTATTTGAAAGAAAGTGCAATGGTGCCAATATTTTTGCCCATGACTGTAGGTTATTCAAATGAATGAAATGACTGCAAGAACATTTGAAATGGACAAAAGTGAGCAGTTCCTCATGTTCGGGATCTTTGGTCATCCACACGATTCTCAGATAATCTCCAACATTCCAACCATGGTTTACTGGACTTGGGGCATACATGTACTGGTCAAGGGCACACTTGTGAATTGCACTTTGATAAATTTGATCGAAGGCAATACTGTCAAAAAGCATCGCTCGTCGGAGGCAGAGTGATCCTCATGTCCTCTTACAGAAAAAGACAATATCGAGCTTCATCAACAGATAAACATTGCTGTACGTAAAGTTCACAATCAAACTACTCGAGCAACGGACGCAGATGTTCAGGAAGATCGAAGTTCTGGCCACGTTCACTGAATATATTGATGATGATATGATGATGCCTGCACCAAATCTAGGGTCTTATTCTTTCCTTTGGCTCTGAAACAGCTAGTCCAGTCGCATCTGTGAATGCATGCACGCATTGAGGGACGTGCATAAATCTTCACCGAGGCAACGGAAGACAGAGCTCAAATTTATTTTCCGAACCGTTTTTCCACGACCGGTATGGAAATAAACTCTTCCAAAGATCTTGTGCAGGTTAGACAGAAATATGATGGTGACATCCGTATCAGGACTGCGCACCTGAATGATGGATGAGGGATGAGCATCAGCTGTGCGTCTCACGTGCAGGGCTAGTCTTGTGTCTTCTTCATGATCCTTTACTTTATCTATATATATATAAAAGAAAGTTTTTGTTTGTTTGTTTGTCTGCACGCGCTAATCTCCTGAACGGTGAAGGATAGGAGGAAAACTCTGACACAAAAATGTCAGGACGGGCCCCGGGAAGGTTTTAGGCTAGGTGGCGAGGCCGGTCGAGGCCCATCTCGGCCGGGCTGGGCCCATTTCGCAATTAAAAGCTGAGCTGAATTATAGTAGTCAATCTTCTACGGCCGCGAGTAAAAGCTGAATTATAGTAGTAAATTCATTCAAAAAGAACTAAAAATGTTGGGACGGGCCCCGGAAAGGTTATAGGCTAGGTGGCGAGGCCGATCGAGGCTGCCTCGGCCGGGCTGGGCCCATTTCGCAATTAAAAGCTGAGCTGAATTATAGTAGTCAATCTTCTACGGCTGCGGGTAAAAGCTGAACTATAATAGTAAATTCATTCAAAAATAACCAAAAATGTCGGGACGGGCCCCGGAAAGGTTATGGGCTAGTCCAATTTCACAATTAAAATCTGAGCTGAATTATAGTAGTCAATCTTCTACCGACGCGAGTAAAAGCTGAATTATAGAGTAGTAATTTCATTCAAAAAGAACCCGGGCAACGCCGGGTGCTTTCGGCTAGTCTTCTATATACATAAAATAAAGTTTTTGTTTGTTTGTCTGCACGCGCTAATCTCCTAAACGGTGAAAGATAGGAGGAAACCTCTGAAACAAAAAATGTCGGGACGTGCCCCGGGAAGGTTATAGGCTAGGTGGCGAGGCTGGTCGAGGCCGGTCGAGGCAGCCTCGGCCGGGCTGGGCCCATTTCGCAATTAAAAGCTGAGCTGAATTATAATAGTCAATCTTCTATGGCCGCGAGTAAAAGCTGAATTATAGGAGTAAATTCATTCAAAAATAACCCGGGCAACGCCGGGTGCTTTCGGTTAGTAATATAATATTTTACAAATAGCTGTTACTGCATAGTACATTAAAAAACAATATGTGTGTGTGTTATTGTTATTGTGTATGTGTGTGTCGAATATGTTAATGTGTGTGTGTATGTGTGTGTCGAGTGTGTCATTGTGTATGTGTGTTGTCGAGTATTGTGAATGTTAATCTTGGTTGTTATCTCATAAGTGGGTAAGTGGGTTTCAGAAACCCATAAGTGGGTTTCAGAAGGTGGAACCTTCTGGTGTCAAAGTATCCAACTTTGTATATGTGTGTGTTTGTGTATTTGCGTGTGTTTATGGGGTGTGTGTTATTTTATCGGACTTCCTCCTGGAGACTACAATGCAGTTTACGATGCATTGTGTATATAAGCCTGGTGTTGGCGTAACGGTTAGGGTGCTGGCTTGGGATTCTAGAGTCCTGAGTTCAAATCCCGTCGGTTGTTGAATTAGTACCAGGTGGGGTTGACAGCCTGTCATCCTTCTGAGGTCGGCAAAATGAGTGCCAGATTACTGGGATGAATGAGCCACTCGAGTATCCTGCATAGGAGTGGCGACCAGGATTGTGCCCAATAGCCAAGAAACTGCTTCGGCAGCCATATGCATCTGAAGATGCAGGAGTGGTCATCATCATCAACTGTGTATATATTGAACAGGATCAGAATGAAATTGACAACAACAGCTAATTTAATCTCAAACCAAAAACTGTTCGGTTGACTGATCTGATGACCAACTGCATAACAGGTACCGAGATAAGATAACTTATTCGGATGCATAACAAGCAGAAGTTAATGACCTATCATGACGACAAAGTCCCTGCTTCTTGTTCATTGTTCATAGAATCTGTACTTCCATTGATATCCCAATGCCCTCAAGACAACACGAGTGGGAAAAGAGATTAACCATCACCGAAAAGACTATCTTACTAAAACTAACTCAACGCAAAAGCTGCAATGGTGTATTCCTCGCCATCGAGCTCAACCCATTTTGAATTCAATCAAATTTCCACTATTTTATGGACAAAAAAATGTATCAGACACCATATTGTTTACTTTCCTTTCTCCAACAATCTGAGAATGCCGGAACTACGCGAGGAAAATAAAATAGTGCCGTAACTTCATCCGCCTGCCTCTGATTGGTTGATGATACCACAGCACTGAGTGATCAGGCCTGCGCGAATATCAAACAGTGATCATCGAATCGGACGAAATAATAACCTTATGTCGTGGAATATTGAGTGTGAAACTGCAGATATAGACTTCATGCAATGCTGATGTGATATTCAAAATAAAATGCACATATTAGCATGAGGTACGTAACAAAATTGAACGAAAGGCCTCAGCTCACGGCTTATATGCTTCATTGGCACTCCTGTCGTATTCTTCGAAGACCCCAAAAGCTCATTTGCATATCTTCAATAAATATACTTGACCAGGTAACTGCGAAAGACCAAAATGAGAGATACTTGACCAGGAAACTGCACAACACCAAAATGAGAGATACTTGACCAGGAAACTGCGCAACACCAAAATGAGGGATACTTGACCAGAAAACTACACAAGACCAAAATGAGAGACACGTGACCAGGAAACTGCAAAAGACCAAAATGAGAGATACTTGACAAGGAAACTGCGAAAGACCAAAATGAGAGATACTTGACAAGGAAACTGCACAACACCAAAATGAGAGATACTTGACCAGGAAACTGCGCAACACCAAAATGAGAGATACTTGACCAGGAAACTGCGCAATACCAAATTGAGAGATACTTGACCAAGAAGCTGAGCAACACCAAAATGAGATACTTGACCAGGAAACTGCGCAACACCAAAATGAGAGACACGTGACCAGGAAACTGCGCAACACCAAAATGAGAGAACTATGTGAGCCCACGATTGTGTTTACATCACTGAATGTAGCTCAGACTAGACTGACCCAATCCCAAACCCCGTTACATGACTCATTCTCCAGGCTAGTCTGCCCTGTATATCGTTATCTACAACAAAATGTATATAATGGAGTCTGCATTATAACACATATGAATTACGTATGTGTAGTATGCATTTTTGGTTAGGATGCAAGCAGCACAGTGCACTGCGAGGCACGTCGTCGTCCATGATCGCAGCTGAGGCCGCATTGCATTTCCATGAAGAATTTGTTCGATTTGTCAGCACAGGTGCACACAGGGAGCGAAGCCCACATCAGCACGACTGTGCACGTCCCACTCTCTAAACGTGCGCTTTCAAGCACCGACACGTATCGCCAATTCGAAAGTCAGAAATTGGCCGTTGGGCCTTATGCTAATCAACGCCAGAGCATTAACGGGGTTGTTTCTAGTTAATTAAGGGGGATAACAAGTCCACTCTGTTGATTAGAATGTGGTGATGCGATAAATACATCTTCGTTGTGCGAAAATCGAACAAAGCTTTCTTAAGCGGACTTTAATTTCGTTCTGCAATTATTATTGACTTTAGAGAAGCCAGACCGAGCCGAAAATGACCATACATCATCCTTGTATTGATTATCTCTACACGAGCTCAAAAAGCAGACTTAATTGTTCTTACCATATTCAAATGTTGTCCGTTTTCCCATCTGACAATTTGGTCTTCTCATATCGATTTGGCCAAACTCCCATTGTATGTTTTGTAGCTCACCTGGAACGAAGTTCAGGGGGAGCTTATGCGATGGCGCGTCATCAGTCCGTCCGTCCATCTGTAAACACTTGAACCTTCTTCTCTGAAACCGCTGATGGGATTGTGACCAAACTTGGCACAAGTGATATTGGTTGTGTTGTGACTAAGGTTTTTTTTTTGTATACAACATCGAGGCTCGTGTAAGAGCTTACATTAATGACAAAAAACAAACGGACACATCAGACCAAATAAAGGGAGTGGGAGACAAGATGGAGAGAGAGAGGGGGAAGCACACAGGTACAACATTTGAGAGCAGGGACATCGGGAGATCTGTGGGAAGTAGAAGGCTTGGGGCGTTGTTTGCTTGTTCACTAAATTTAAAAAATCGGTGTCTAAGGGGGTTTACCTTGACTACAACCTTTACCAACCATGATGTACCAACGTTTGTTCACGGCATTAAAAAAAAAATCTGCCCCTTTGGGGATCCACAGGTGGGGGAGAGGGGTTGCCCCCCAGAATAGGTATTTGCTTTCTTTTCAGAAACTACACATGCAATTCTGATGAAACTTGACCACAACCATAATCACCTGTGTTGTACCAAAGTTTGTTCACGGCATTAAAAAAAATCTGCCCCTTTGGGAATCCACAGGTGGGGGAGAGGGGTTGTCCCCCAGAATAGGTATTTGCGTTCTTCTCAGAAACTAAACATGCAATTCTGATGAAACCTGACCACAACCTTAATCACCTGTGTTGTACCAAAGTTTGTTCCTGGCATTTAAAAAATCGTGGTCTAAGGTGGTCTATGGGGGGTGGGAAGGGAGGGGGGGGGGAAGCTTGCCCCTCTAAAATAGGTAATAATAATAATAATAATTCATTTATTTTGTATAGCGCTTTTCCAGAAGCCCAAAGGCGCTTTGACAGAGCGGCAAACATAATGCATAACAATACATGAAAACAACAATTGCAAAAAGACAAGAATCAATAGGGAAATATTTAAAGCAAAAGGAGGGAGAAGGAGAAGAGATAGTCAGGGGTTAAATGCTGTGGGTTGAATGTTGAATGCAGTGTTGAACAGGTGGGTCTTTAGTGATGTTTTGAATGTGGTGAGTGAGGAGGAGTCTCTGATGGTGTGAGGTAGTGAGTTCCAGAGGGTGGGAGCAGCGATGGAGAAGGCCCTGTCCCCCCAGGATCTGAATTTGGTCCGGATGGAGGGTTCAGGAGGTTGGTACCAGCAGAGCGGAGGTTGCGGGTGGGAGTGTGTCTGGAGAGGAGGTCAGCCAGGTAGAATGGGGCCAGGTTATGGAGGGCTTTGTATGTCAAGAGGAGGGTTTTGTACTGGATTCTCTGGGGGATGGGGAGCCAGTGAAGCTTGTAAAGGACGGGGGTGATGTGGTCACGGGTCCGGGAATGGGTGAGTAGACGGGCAGCGGAGTTCTGAATGAATTGGAGTTTATTGGTGATTTTTGAGGGTGAACCATAGAGGAGGCTATTGCAGTAGTCCAGACGGGAGGTGATGAAGGCGTGGATGAGGGTTTCTGCAGCCGTGGAGGAGAGGGATGAGCGGAGACGGGCAATGTTTTTCAGGTGAAAGAAGGCTGACTTTGTGATCTGTTTAGTGTATTTGTCGAAGGAAAGGGTTTGGTCAAAGATCACGCCAAGATTCCGGATGTGAGGGGAGGTGGATACTGGGATACCGTCGATGTTGAGGGCAAAGTTATGGGTGGATTTTGTGAGCGTTTTTGGGCCAATGATGATTATTTCAGATTTATCACAGTTAAGCTTGAGGAAGTTGATTTGAAGCCAGGATTTTATTTCAGTGATGCAGTTTGTCAGGATAGAGTGGGTGTCGGTGGAGACGGACTTGGTGGAGATGAAAAGCTGGATGTCATCGGCGAAGCAGTGGAATTGGAGACCATGACGGCGGATTAAGTGACCGAGCGGGGACAGGTAAAGGATGAAGAGGAGGGGGCCAAGAACTGAACCTTGGGGGACACCTTGGGGGAGGGGAGCAGTGGGGGATTTGCAGTTATTGATGGAGATGAACTGGCATCTGTCAGAGAGGTATGATTTAATCCAAGAGAGGGCAGTGCCGGTAACGTTAAAGGTGGATTCAAGTCGGGTGAGGAGGATAGTGTGATCGATGGTGTCAAAGGCAGCGCTGAGGTCGAGGAGGACGAGAATGTTGAGGTTGCCAGCGTCAGAGGAGAGGAGAAGGTCGTTGGTGATTTTGAGGAGAGCAGTTTCAGTACTGTGGTTGGAGCGGAATCCGGATTGGAATGTTTCATACAGGTTATTGGCAGAGAGATGATGTTTGAGTTGAGTGGCTACAGCGCGTTCCAAAACTTTTGACAGAAAGGGTAGGTTGGAGATGGGTCTGAAGTTGTTTAGGGTGTCAGGGTTTAGACCAGGTTTTTTTAGAATGGGGGTAACAGCAGCAATTTTGAGGGAAGGTGGGACGATGCCTGTAGACAGGGAGGAGTTTATTGTTGCAATGATAAGTGGAGAGAGAGGTGGGAGGGAGGCTTTGACAAAGCTGGAGGGGATGGGGTCAAGAGTGCAGGTGGCAGTTTTCATTCCTATGAGGAGTTCAGAGAGGTCAGTAGGGGAGATTGGGGAGAACCGAGACAGGGGATGGCAGGACAAGGGGGGGGGCAGGTGGTTGGAGGGGGAGCGGGTGCGGCGGTGGTCAAGCTGTTGTAGATGTTGTCAATTTTGCGTTGGAAGAAAGAGAGGAAGGAGATGCAGTTGTCTACTGTGAATGACTGGGTGGTGGTGTTCAGGGGGCGGAGGAGTTTGTTTATTGTCGAGAAGAGTGCTTTTGGGTTTCCGGAGCCAGAGTGGATAATTTGAGAGTAGTAGGCAGAGCGGGCGCGGGAGAGGGCATCTTTGTAGTGTTGTATGTGGTCCTTGTAGGCTTGGGAGTGAACTGTGAGACCCGTTTTATTGCGGAGTCTTTCAAGTTGGCGAGCACGAGTTTTCATCAGGTGGAGTTCAGGGGTAAACCAGGGAGCAGAATGGGTGAAAGAAACTGTTTTGGTTTTTACAGGCGCAAGCTGGTCAAGGCAGGAGGAGAGAGTGTGGTTGTAGTAGTCAGTGAGGTCGGAAGGGGTGTGGAGGTCAATGAAGGGAGAAGTGGACATTTTTTCAGAGAGGGTGGATGAGAATGAGGTAGGTGAAAGAGCGTTTAGCTTACGGAAGTTGATTGTGCGATAATGCCTTGGTGTTGGGGCGGGGATGTTGATGGTCAGAGTGATGGCTAAGTGGTCAGAGAGGGTGAGGTCGGAGCCATAGAGATGGTGCAAATTTAATCCAGTGGAGCAGACAAGGTCCAAAATGTGACCACGGATATGGGTAGGAAAGTCGACATGTTGAGTGAGGTTAAAGCAGGTGAGTAAATCAGTGAAGTCAGTGGTTATTGTGGAGTCAGTGGAGTCCATGTGGATATTGAAATCACCAAGGAGGAGGATTGAGGGGGAGAGGGAACATAGCTGGGTCAGAAAGTAGGAGAAGTCAGACAGGAATGATGGGTGTGGTTTGGGAGGGCGGTAGACGACAGCCATGACTGACTGCGTGTGACCAGAGAGTTTTAAAGCCAGGTGTTCAAATGATGGAGCAGATGAGATGGAGATGAGGTTGGTCTTGATGTCTTGACGGTGGATAACGGCAATTCCACCACCTCGGCCCTCCGAGCGTGGTTTATTGACGTAGGAATATCCATTGGGTGTGGTGAGGTTAAGTGTGTAGTAGTCCAGAGGTTGTTGCCAGGTTTCGGTGAGACAGAGAAAGTCCAGTTTGTTATCCAGGATGTATTCGTTCAGGATGAGGCATTTGTTGTTGAGGGACCGGGTGTTGAACAGGGTGAGCTTGATGTTGTTTTGAACAGCAGGGATGAATTCAGGTGATTTAGCCAGGGTTCGTAGGCAGGAGGTGCGATCGTGTGGGTTGCTGTGACCAGGTGCGCTGGGACGAAGAGTGAGAGTGCGCTGAGCCGACCAGAGGACGGGGATGGAGTGACCTGATTGCAAATAAACAAACTTACGACCGGAGCCACGGTGAATGTACCTGGGTCGTCGGAGGAGTCCATTTGATTTGATGGCAGAGATGCATGATGGGGTGGAGCGGGTATTGAGCAGAAGAAGCCTTGCGGCGGAGTACTTCAGAGCCATGCCAGGCAGGAGCGAAGGGACGAGTACGAGGCCAAGGTCGAGGAGGCAAAGCGGCAACCGCAGCGGCAACCGCAGCGGCAAACGACTGCAGCCGCTAATCAAGACCACAGCGGCAAACAGCCACCGCCGCAAACAACGGCCACAAACAACGGGAGCGGGCCTGAGGAAACAGTGGAGGAGCCGGGCAGGCGAAGCCAGGAGCAGAGCCGGGACCGAGCAGAGGGCAGACCCAACGGTCAAAAATCCGCCACGACCACCAGAAAAGCAAACTATGTACAATGGCCCAGTCGGAGAAGCGGCGAACAAGTAACGCCAGCGTCCTCTCCAGACCGGACCGGAAGCGGAAGTGGTATCTGCTTTTTTCTGAGAAACTACACACACAATTTCGATGAAACTTCACCACAACTTTCATCATCCGTGACGTACCAATGTTTCTTTAAGGCATTGGAAAAATTGCGGTCTGAGGAGGTACACGGGGTGGGAGGGGGAAGGGGGGGGGAGGGGGGTTGCCCCCCAAAATAGGTATTTTTTTTGTTTGTTTGTTTAAAGTCTTATGATTATGTTAGTATTATTCTACATGCTGCCCTGTCTTCTATCAAGCATTGAAATTGGTTTAAACTACCTCTAGTCGGTGCAGTACACTGTTTATTATACCAGGTGAGTGCCGGGGGTATTGCCCCTATGTTTTTAGATTTGAGCACATGTCCCGACCGCACCAGGCACGAATCGTGTTCTTTGACAGCGATTCAAGCACACAGACATCTTTACGACTCGTGTGGTTCATAATGATGGGCAAGAAATCCGGGTATTCACACCTGGAAATCTCACAGTGCAAAGTGAAAGGACTCGTCAGATCGTGCAGACTGCAGTACCACAATGAATGATAAAAGGAAGAAAGTTTTTGCAATCACCGAGGAGAGAGACAGGAGAGCCATGGTTCAGGACATGGATACCGAGGATGTGACGGCATGGAAGAACAAATGAGATTTTAGGTTTTGGGAGACAACGCGCTGTGTGAAGGAAAACCAAGTGAGTATTCATTAAAACATAGCCTATAGTGGCCTATCCAGGTGAACCTTGTGGGCTGTTCCCGACACCCTTTTAGGAATAATTAAAGTGAGCCTTGACCAGAAATCAGAGACATGGGTTATTTGGCTAAAGAACTTGCGCAGAGACCCAGCTGCTCTGATTCAAAAAATATTCAATTCACACCTGTAAGATTTCACGAGTACAGTATTGACAGCCTCAATCAATCGATCTACCTATTAGATACATACTGGGCTGGGATTCGAACATTTTTCTTTTTAATAAATTTGCAATACTTTCTAAAATCCTGTTTTCTCTTTGTCATTATGGGGTATTGAGTGTAGATTGATGAGGGAAGAAATGAATTTAAACGATTTCAGCATAAGGCTGCAACATAACAAAATGTGAAAAAAGTGAAGGGGTCTGAATACTTTCTGAATGCATTGTATATATATATATATATATAATGTATACACACACATATATATATACAGACTTGGCATTTAATATGGAATTTTTTTTTTTTCTTGACTTGGGTTTACTTTCTTAACTCAGTATATCAATCTGGTGAGTTTCTTTTACACTTTGGTGATTAATTTGTTAAAAGAACCATGTCACTGATTGTCTGTCGCAGCAAGAAGTCAACAACAGGATTATATCACAGGTGGCGTGGCAAAATGTACGGACAGGTGCATTTGACGATTGGCTTCACAGTCGGGCATACAAGGGTTGTTGCGTTCTGTATTTGTGGAAAACAACTGCTGCACGTCTCCAAAAGTTATTGCCGCTTCCTCTGGAGATGGTCCGTCAACTCGACAATGCTGTTTGTCATGGAGTGGTGGCTGTACGAAATTACGGCATGAAAGAGCGTGCTATTGCTCGGCAGTATGGCATCACTCAAGGTCAGGTGTCAAAGATCCTGAAACGAAATGCTCAGAGGGGTGTCCCTACTCCAATACCGAGGCCAGGACGTCCCCGCAGAACCACAAGGAGGGATGATCGCCAGCTGCACCGGTTAGTCCGCAACAGCCGTACCAAGTCAGCTAATCGGCTTAGGGCTGAGTGGCAGCAACTGACAAATGTGCCTGTATCCAGAAGGCTAGTCAACCAACGACTGGTTCAAGCAGGCTATCGTGCCATGCGTCCCCTGAGAAAGCCACGCCTGACCAGACAACACCGCCAGCGCCGATTGCAGTGGGCCAGAGAGCACCGTCAATGGCAGCCAGGACACTGGAATCACGTGATCTTCAGTGACGAGTCTAGATTTCTGGTCTATCGTCAAGATGGCCGCGTCCGAGTGCGCAGACAAGTGCATGAAGCCTACAACAAAGGTTGTATAGTGCCAAGAGTCCAAGCTGGAGGTGGTGGGGTGACCGTTTGGGCTGCTTTTCATGCAGGGGGCAAAACTGACCTGGTTGTTCTGAATGGAAACCTGAACCAGTTCAAGTACAGGGCCATTCTGGAAGAAACATTGCTTCCATTTGCTCGTGCAGCCTTTCGAGGAAACTTTGTCCTCCAAGATGACAATGCCCGGCCTCATCGTGCTCGCATGATCCAACACTTTCTTGCTGACTTTGGTGTAGAGCATATGGAGTGGCCTGCCATGTCCCCGGATATGAATCCGATAGAGAACTTGTGGGCAGAATTAACGCGTCAAATCGACCACTTGGACCAGCAGCTGACCTCTGTGCGTGAATTGCAGCAGACTATTGTCACTGCATGGCAAGCGATTCCTGTTCAAACCTTGGCAAATCTCGTGAACAGCATGCCTCAACGTGTAGGTGCTCTCCTGAATGCTCGTGGGGGTTACACGAAGTACTGAACTGTAATTTTACTGTCCGTAATCCCAGTCGTAATTTAACTTTTGTTTTTGTTAAAAAAAATTTTGGCTAATGTGCAAAAGAAAGAGATACTTCTGGAAAACGTACAGAAGTTTAACACAGTACTGTCCATGAATTGAGTTCGATATCAGTTTGCATCACTTTCAAGGATCAATTTATTTGTTTCGAAATGTCAAATGTGGTTTTTGTTTCTTTTAAAGGTCACATTAACAAAATCTAGAATAATTTCAACATAATTCCAATGAACTTTTTATTCTAAGACATCTTGAAAAGTAAGTTCACCCCCACAAAAAAAATATTCCATATTAAATGCCAAGTCTGTACACACACACACACACACACACACACACACACACACACACACACACACACACACACACACACACACACACACACACACACACACACACACACACACACACACACTACAACATCTGCCGTGAGCAAGGCAAGTGGATTCTTGCCAAAACGTCGGCTCTACCGACTTGTAAGTCCAGCTTTTGCATTTATAAACTTTTACCCAATGGTCAAAAGTCGGCAATTCTTGGCATTTAAAAGAAATGCAGATTTGTCCACAAATAAAGACAGGCAAACAGACATGAGTGGCATAGGAGAATCATTCGTACTCTACCCCCAAGACCAACTTGTACAGCCCCTATTCTGAAGCAAGGCACTTTCAGTGGGAAGTGACCCGCCTGCACATTTGAGGACTTGGTTCAGTTGTTAGTAATAGATGGGTTCCAATCCCGAAGGGCTCCAATGGGCACAAGCCATGTGGAAAGGTACCAATCGAGATTAATTCAACATAAATTATTTTTGTTGCACTATAAATTCAACAAATGAAGAACTGGCAAGATATCCTCGACCTGGAGGTTTACCCACTCGCCTCTTGAGTCCACTCGCTGTCTCACATGGGTTTGAATTTGGCACACGTATAAACTGTCATACTGGTGTTTCGCAGGCAGGGCGAGCACTTCAACCTGGAGGACCCGTCTGCCAGCATTGGTCGTTGGTGGATGTCAAATATTCCACAGTTCTTTTTCATGTCGAGTGCGCAAGTTATCTCCGGTATCCCAAACAAATTACTCATTCCTGCCACCTGCAGTCGAGCATCAGACCTGTCCTGACGGGTCGTGAAAGTCTTGCGACAGTAATGTGCAGCAGCAGTAGTAGTAGTAGTAGTTGATAAATCGTCGATCAATGCCATAACTGCATTTACACAGTCGTTTGGTATATATTGTACATATTGACAATGAAAACACAAAACATACTAATTAATTTTTGCAAGCCATTACTTTTCACTAAATGCTATTCTTTGCCATAATGTCACTTGTGTGTCTTGTAACATTCTGCATTCCATGTTACAAAATTATATTTTTGAAGGAAGCATAAAAAATGTACCATTATTGTTTCTGGTGCAAATGCAATGATGGAAGAAAAAAGAAACAACGTTTTGCTGACTCCAAAATGAAAGCAAAGTCTCAACAGCCATGATGTGCCATAACGATTGTGGCTACGACGAGTAATCATACAGTTAATTACACTGTTTAGTAATGATTGAGGCAAAATGATGGATGTTGGATGCTCTGTAAACAATCGACCAAGTGAGCACTGCTTGCACTTCACCCTGTATGGAATACCTCATCATGGATAGAATATGCCCATATTATAATGGCATTTAGAAGGGTTTGCCAGACTGACCTTTCAGTGAGAGATAATAAGAGCGTGAGATTTGTCTGCATCGAAAGACCTATTCCAAGTGTTTTACCAGTGTTTGACCGGACCTGGAAACGGGAGGGGGGAGGAGAGGATGGGAGGGGGAAGGAGAATAATTTAAAAAAACAAGACGTCATGCAAAGCACTGCAAAATGGATCCTTGCAAAATCCACCCCCCCACCCCCCTCACCCCCGAAAAAAGGTTGCAATTGATCCAGTAAATTGTCCATCTCATTAAGATCAAAATTGATCTTTATCAAAGCTCAGGTCAATAGGATGAAAAGTAACGATTTTTAGATGAAAATTGATGATTTTAGAAGGTTGACCCAGAGTTGACCTTTGACCTGTTTACCTCAAAAATAGTTGGTTTCCCAATTCAGTGTGGTATTATGCAAATGCTGTTAAATTTTCAAGTCAATCGGATGAAAATTGATGATTTTTCAGTTGAAAATTGATGATTTTAGAAGTATGACCTTGAGTTGACCTTTGACCTTTTGACCTCAAAGAATAGTTGGTTTCCCAATTTAGTGACTCAATATACAAATGCTGTTCAATTTTCAAGTCAATTGGATATAAATTGATGGGTTTTCAGATGAAAAATTATGATTTTGGAAGTTTGGCCTTGAGTTGACCTTTGACCTGTTGACCTCAAAAATAGTTGGTTTCCCAATTCAATGAGGCACTATGCAAATGCTGTTGAATTTAAGTCAATCGGATTGAAAATGGTGATTTTAGAAATTTGACCTCCAGATGACCTTTGACCTCAAAATCAATAGGCTTCTCATGTGTGACAACCTCTACAACTTGGTGAAGTTTCATGACGATCGGTTTGGAATTGTGACCTGTAGGTCAGTGACAGACAGACAAATGAAAAATCGGTCAACGACCGAGGACTTGCCGGAATGCACTTTTTTATTGGCCATTTCGGACAAATATAACGGCCGAAACACGTGACCGATGACGTCATCATTATTTGTTTTCTAAACGAATTTAATCCTTGATGATGCTCAAGAAATTTCATCTTGATCGGATAAAGTTTTGTACTTGTCGAATTATGATGTCATAATGGAGGAACCAATGACATCATCATTAACATATTTTATTCCCCATGGAGAGTTCTTTACAATGAGCCATGTCGCAATTTTTTCTATTCAGCACTTTCGGAGATATAGAGGTGCAAAGTTTTTCGGTTTTTCCAAGATGGCGGCCGAACCACGTGACTGATGACGTCATCAACTGGGCACAGTCCATTCCAGGGCAAGACAAATATGTGTGAAAAGTTGGTGATTCTAGGTGAACAGGTGATTCTACGTGCAACGGTGTAGACGTAGTACTGCGAACAAACAGACAGACAAACAAGCAGACAGACAGACAGACAGACAAACCAACCGATTAACATACTTGCCGGAATCTTTTCCAGCAAGTAACAAACAGACAAACAGACAGACAGACAAACCAACCAATCAACATACTTGCCGGAATTTTTTCCGGCAAGTAACAAACAAACAGAATAACAACCTCAACTGAACAAAATACTTGAAAAATCTTCGATTTTGCAAGTAACAAACAAACAGAATCATGAAAAATCACTCACAGAGCGACACTTGGCAAAATAGAACAAAGTAGAATAGCACTCAGTGGAGCATCCTTTTTACCGCACAAATAATTGGTGGTTGAATTCAGTTAGCTGATATGCAAATCGTCTTTAAATTTTAAGTTCATCGGATGAAAATTGACAATTTTAGGAATTTGGCAATTTTAGAAATTTGGCCTATGTTAACCTTTTGGCCTATGTTAACATTTTGTCTATCGTGATATCAAAAATAGTTGGTGGTTGAATTCAGTTCGCTGATATGAAAATCCCATTCAAATTTCAAGTGATTCGGATGAAAATTAAGGATTTTCTAAATTCAAAAAAAGTGGTTGACCTTTGGCCTATGTTGACCTTTTGGCCGAAGCTGATCTCAAAAATAGTCGGTGGTTGAATTCAGTTAGCTGATATGAAAATCCCATTCAAATATTAAGTTAATCAGATGAAAATTGACAATTTTTAGAAATTTTGCCTATGTTGACCTTTTGGCCTATGTTGATCTCAAAAATAGTTTGTGGTTGAATTCCGTTAGCCGATATGTAAATCCTATTCAAATTTCAAGTCGATCGGATTAAAATTGAGGATTTTAGAAATTTGAAAAAAAGTGGTTGACCTTTGGCTATGTTGACCTTTTGACCTCAAAAATATATAGGATTTTGTCAGACCATGAACTCTACCATTTGGTGAAGTTTCGTGAAGATGGTTAAAAATTGTGACCAGTACACAAGTATAAGTGAGCAGACAAACAAACAAACAAACACACACACACAAACAAACAAACAAACAAACACACACACAAACAAACACACATAATGGAGTGAATCAACATACTTGGCAAAAAAACATTTTTACCAAGTAATAACAAACGCAACCGACCAATATACAGTACTTGAAAATCTTCGATTTTGCAAGTAATAAAATTCCCTTTTTAAGGCCATTTTCCCTGCTAGAGTGGGGGTTAGCCTTGCGGTTCCCATGATCATGGTTCCCTTTTTGAGGCAATGTTTTATGGCCTGGATGCCCTTCCTGACGCCAACCCTTTAGTCGCCTCTTACGCAGGGATACGGTGTAACTATTCTAAACCAGGGCACACACCGGCACATTCATCCAAGCAAGCTGGTACTCAATTTGCCGACTTCGGAAGGATGACAGGCTGAGTCAACCCCCCTGGCGTTAATTCAGCGATCGACCGGGATTCAAACTCAGGATCCTGGGATCCCAAGCAGGGAGAAGAATAATAAACTGTAGTAATTACAATAGGTATTCCTCTACATTGTATGTCGAGTAAACCTAACTAGAGTGAAGTCTGGCCTCGACCAATTCCTGATCTTCAAAAATGATCTCTCTGAATCTCTGGAAAATATTCAGAGCTTGATAAAACTAGCGTGACTCGGCGCGCTCCGCGCGCCTCACCACACGTCGTTTCAGAGGGGTGTGACATCTTTGACCATTTCGGTGTCTTTTGGGTCTTCATGGTGTTTTGGGTCTTCAGGGCCATTTGGGTCTTCAGGGTCTTTTGGATCTGCTGGGCCTTTAAGGGTATTTTGGGTCTTTGAGGTGTTTTTGGGTCTTCAGGGTCTTTTGGGTCTGCGGGGTCTTCGGGGGCTTTTTGGGTCTTCAGGGTCTTCAGGGTCATTTTGGTCTTCGGGGTCTTTTGGGTCTTTTGGGTCTTCGGGGTCTTTTGGGTCTTCGGGGTCTTTTGGGTCTTCGGGGTCTTTTGGGTCTTCGGGGAGTTTTGAGTCTTCGGGGCGTTTTGGGTCTTCGGGGAGTTTTGAGTCTTCGGGGCGTTTTGGGTCTTCGGGGCGTTTTGGGTCTTCGGGTCGTTTTGGGTCTTCGGGGTGTTTTGGGTCTTCGGGGTGTTTTGGGTCTTCGGGGTGTTTTGGGTCTTCGGGGTGTTTTGGGTCTTCGGGGTGTTTTGGGTCTTCGGGGTGTTTTGGGTCTTCGGGGTGTTTTGGGTCTTCGGGGTGTTTTGGGTCTTCGGGGTGTTTTGGGTCTTCGGGGTGTTTTGGGTCTTCGGGGTGTTTTGGGTCTTCGGGGTGTTTTGGGTCTTCGGGGTGTTTTGGGTCTTCGGGGTGTTTTGGGTCTTCGGGGTGTTTTGGGTCTTCGGGGTGTTTTGGGTCTTCGGGGTGTTTTGGGTCTTCGGGGCGTTTTGGGTGTTCGGGGCGTTTTGGGTCTTCGGGGTGTTTTGGGTATTCGGGGTGTTTTGGTTATTCGCTGTGTTTTGGGTCTTCGGGGTGTTGTGGGTCTTCGGCGTGTTTTGGGTCTTCGGGGTGTTTTGGGTCTTCGGGGTGTTTTGGGTCTTCGGGGTGTTTTGGGTCTTCGGGGTGTTTTGGGTCTTCGGGGTGTTTTGGGTCTTCGGGGTGTTTTGGGTCTTCGGGGTGTTTTGGGTCTTCGGGGTGTTTTGGGTCTTCGGGGTGTTTTGGGTCTTCGGGGTGTTTTGGGTCTTCGGGTGTTTTGGGTCTTCGGGGTGTTTTGGGTCTTCGGGGTGTTCAGGGTGTTTTT